>NW_027490034.1:0-51905 GCF_041146795.1 Maylandia zebra
TTTGTCCCGTCAATTCTCAACTTCTGATGCCACGGCAGAGGAGACCATTATTTTCCCGCCCTCCTGCATTGTTTGTTTGCTGTACTAAGAGATTGAGTCATTTTCTGCAATGCATAGCGGGACACATGTCCCAGATGTTGAACTTCACATCATATCATGCTTTGTAGATACTTGCAAATCTCTATAATATTAAAGCTTGGCATTCTACACAAAAAAGCTATGAAACCCTGAAAAAGAACCAGCTGTTTTTCTGTGTTCTTTAAATTAATATATTGACCATTATTAGCTGCAAAGGCCTTCGAAACGGATTTGCACAGGGCAGATGTATTCAGGTGAAAATGTATGACTATATTATGCCAAGCTTTTGAGGACCTTAATGTCTTTTTCCTTTTTGGCAGTTTTGTTCGCTGACTGTGGCAGATCAATACTGAACTACAGGTTAAAAGTCTTCATATAACAGGAAAATTTTTCAGCTGCATTATTCACTTGGAAACTCAATCTCTGATTTTCAGAATCCATTTGTTCCATTCCAATCATATTACCAAATCATACACTTTTGTTGTTGTTATAAATGTTATTTTGGTTTTAGCGACAGCAATTCTTCGCTTCTTTTTGACTTTTTAAAGATGCATCTTGTGGGCTTCAAGTATTTGGAGTTTCCATCCAAACTTCTACATTCTGAAGCCTCTACAGCTCTGAAGATATTCAGAGATGCTGAACCAAACAACCAACCGTGTCTTCTAAGCCTACATTTTATTTCTTTTTAGTTTGATGACAAAAAGTAGCCCCTCACTCAGCCGTACATCTCTGGGCTCAACTCTAAAGTCCAACCTCCTCCTTAGGTTTGTCCTTAAGGCTAAACGTCCAAATTCTTGAGACGTAACAAAATTCAGTTAAAATGAAGTCTTTATTTTAAACTAATCTTACAAACCAATACCAACTAAAAATTGGCAACTAATATTACCAAAGTCACTTTGACTATTCTCATAAACTGATCGGACTGCATTCATTTTATATATAAAGCTCCAGTCACCTCAAAGTGTTACTGGGCACTGCGCTGGTATGGAATGAGTGATAAACGTCTGTACAGGTGTTTTTGAAGTAATAATCATCATAATCTCAAACTTCCAGGAGTAAACTCCACTGACACCAAGTCCACCTGTTTGTCCACATTCTTTTAAAGATTTCAAAGTGAAACTTTTTGCTCGGATACTGTGGAATTTTCTCTTCTTCCTGTTAAACCAGTCCTCTCCCACTCAATCTTACTTGTCCTTTTAAACTTGTAATTGTTTCTACATACTGATTTCACCTATGTTCTCTATTTCCTTCGTGTACATTAGAGACAGTATCTTACTTTGTGTCGGTCACAGACAGACGGCTGGATCCTGGAGACTCCAGATCACTCATCTTCAGTCAGTCTGAGAGAGAAACCAGCAGTACTGACTGTGAAAGGAGAACCAGAATCATGGTGAATCTCTTTTCAGGAGTCACATCCAAGACTGACAGAACAAAAAATGAAACACACTCATGGTCTCGTAAAAAGTGACTGTGAGGAGAAGGAGGCAGGCCTTCATCAACACAAATCAAACAATTATTAATTAATTCGATTTTTGATGGAAACGGAAACAAGCAAAATACGCACTTACTTTGACAGTTAATGATAATTATACTACTGTTTAACACCGCGTGTTTCCGTTTGAGTTAATCTAATTATGGTTCTGTGAAATAACACTCAGTGATTTTCAGAGTTCAGTCAGACTGATCTCAGAGTTATGTCCGTGATCACCACTGTATGAAAGCTTTAGTCACATTTAAGGGCAATATCACCAAAATACAGTAAAAGATCTCCTCCTTGAATGTTTCAGATAAAATGGAAAACAGACTCATGCAGTAAATATTCTTTTATTGGAGAGAAAACTGTGCAGTATAATTTACTCGAGATGTTGAAGATATGAGAGCATTAAACAGGCTGATGTTTGGAAGAGGCTCTGACAGGAGAGAGATGATACAGAAACATGGCATCCTTATAAAATACTGACACACTTTATGAACGGACAACTTTTCACAGCTCTTTGAACATTTAAATGAGCTGCATACTTTCCCCACTGAAACCAGCACAATCCCTCTGTGATGGAAACAATATTTGAACTAAATGTACTGTGGATAAATCAAAGCATTATCAAAGTTGTCCGTGGTTCCCTTATTTTTCCTTCTTTCCCTGTCAGATCCTGTCCTGCAGGATAAACATGACTGAGTGGTTCCCTGCATGCAGCTGTTACAGTTTGTGTTGGAGATACTTCTGCAAATACAGGAAGCAAATATCTAAAAACTGTTTTCAATGTTTTTACCAGTCTGTCAACTACAGAGAGCTGTCTGTTGTCCCCCTGTTCTCCTCTATATCTCTCAGCTGATGCTGGCTCCTTTAAATGTAACTTTATTAATCCCTCGGGAGGGGTCCTCTGGGGTTTTCACAAAGCTGAATAAACGTCAAACAGAAAACTGATTAAACAAAGTGTGAGACGGTGGAGAATTGACGCCAGCGCCCGGTTACATTTTAGACAGCAAGGAGCAGACGCAGTTTCACTCCACCGAGGGAGCTCGTGACGTACTACGCGGCTTTCTTTAGACCGCGAAGGCGGGTCCTCAGGTGGAAGCAGCCTCTGAATTTGGACACCCCCGCTGTTTCCGGCCAGCCAATAATAACGGTGACATTTAACGTATTTTGTCGAATAAATAAACACTGTAAAATATATTTGCCAAACTGATCCATTTTATCATTAGGCTAGTATATATGTGTATCGTCACACCTATCTTCCATTTGACAGTCCTCATATTCTCAATTAAAAACTAAAACAGACATTGAAAATAACAAAAGCTAAACATTTAAAGAGGAAACAAAAATGTAAACTAATAAAAAAAAATAAAACGCAAATTCTGCTCTACATTATCTTTATGTGAACCATAAAGACTCAACAAGAGCAGCACACTCAAGTGAAAGAATAAATAGATCTTTATTGGTCTCAGGGTCATGATTGTACAGAGCATGTGCAGAACATACAAAAGAAACGATGGCACTTGGAATGTTCCATTGTAAAAATGTTTTTAAAAAAGCACAGTTCATAGCAATATACAGACTCACAAAGTAAGAACAAATATTCAAAGTTTGTTTCAAGGCTTTAGTGTCATCATGTCATCATCACAGTAAAAAGTATGGATGCTTTGCCCTTTGTAAAATACTAAACCCAAACTTTTTTGGACCAAGGAAATAAAAACAAACACAATGTTAAATAGTGTAACATAGGAAAGCACATTGAAAGACATGAAACTGTCGCTATAAATATAATGATAGGGCCACTTATCATTACCCTTTTGTTAGAGATACCAAGGAAATTTCATTAACCAGGTAAAAATGTGATCATGTACCTGAAAACATCCATTTCAACAGTTAAAGAGCAGTTATTATTGCTACAAAAATGTATACTCTGTATGTGCCTAATGCATTTCTTGGGGAGTCAAAAAACATACAGTATGGTCCCACAAATTCACTGTAATCAGGCCATGAAGCAGAAAACGACAGAAGATAAAAACGTAAGGCATGAATCACCTTTCTTTCCTTTAGTGATAAGCAGCTGGTAGCCAATGTCCCACAGCCCTCTGACTATGATCCTTCACATTCAACTTTCAACATTTGATAAAGTATCTAATAAAGTGCCCTAATGCTTAATGGGCACATTGTCTACCATACAGTATCACATAATACATAACCACATCTGGAATGCTACTCAAAGTTAAAGACTTCTATTATTCAGTATAATGCAGTGCTTTAGTGAAAATACAATAATGCTTAAATACTTGAACAGCTTGGGGTCGACTGGCAATTTACTTTGTGAACTCTGTAAACATCTCCCAGATGAGTTCATGCTGTCAGCCACCTTTTTCTAGTCTTATGAGATAAACATGATGCTCACTTTCTAAACCATGATCCCCATGAGAGTCATAAGGGAGATGAAGCAGGGTAATACCTTAAGCGTGTGGGTACCCTGTAAGTAAACTCAGTTTTTCAGAGAGATCCATCCCTCATTGTCATGTCCAGTTCGAAAACATCAAGACGGTGTCAGTAAAAATCCCTCATAATTTAAATCTTACTAAACAATTTACGGGACTTTTCCCTCTTAGCACCACAACACTGTTGTTTTTGGCAGCTAGAACAACCTAAAGACAAAACGGATCTGCAAACATGAAAACATTTTACTGGCAGAAAGTAACTTCAATAAAAACATGTTTCTCTTTTCAGGAAATTTGTGCTTGGATGTAAAACACACAAAATTCTGTCGGGAAAACGTAGGACCTTTTTTCATTTAGGAGTTTTAAAAGCACCTTTATACTAAAAACCAAATAAATAAATAAGAAAAAGTTTCAGTGCATTATAATAAATACTTTTGCATAAGGTTTACACATTTAGTGTATGACTTGTTAAGGTTCATGTTGTGAAGTAAAGCTTTGAAAGAAACTTAATTTGGACTCGTTCCAAATTTGGTGCATGAACTTGTTGTGCGCCATAATGTTTGCTCTGTTGACTTCGTTATGAAATATAAATTCTTTCGGTAATTTTTTTTTTAACCAAAGTTAAAATTTCATTCTCGATGGGCTCCAGAGCGCTCTTAGTGGTAAACAGTGCAAAGAAATCTCTAAAAAATCCCAGCCAATCTATCACGTGACATATATACGGCCAGCATTAGAAAACATATGACAAAGGCACAAATCAAAGTGGTTCCGAGCCGAACCACAATCTGAATTTGCTTAATGTAGGTTAAACGATAAATGGATCCGAGCTTCTATTATTCTACTCTAATTAACTTCTCTGTGCTTTTTACTACAAGCCACACCTCAGCTTTTAACTGTCATTTTAAGTTTTAGATGTTTGGAATAAATTTGAGGGTCTTTCTAATTTAGACATGCTGAGATGTTGATGTCATTTCATAGTGGGGGGAAGCTGAGGATCCAATGTTAGTTTGGCACCTAATATAGATTAGAGAATACCAGCCACCAGAATGATCCCTGCAATAACTGACAGTGACACAATGAGACCAAGATGGTTTCTTCCTGTAGCTGCGCCACTGCTGACTCCATTCCTGCTTCCTTCATCTGTCGAGAAAAAAAAAATGCATTGGTGTGAATTGTCAGGAGTCAGGGAGGTGAAAACTCTTTTAAAGTGTCATCATTTGACATGAGCACAAACTCACCTGACTGACTGACATTCAGGTTTACGATGCTGAGGATTTCAGAGTCCATCCCTGGTCTTCTCTGGAAGGCTATACACTCGTATGTTCCAATGTCAGCAGTCGTCATGTTCATCAGTATCATTGAGAAATCCCCATTCTGCATGTGGGTATTGGTCAGGTTTACCCGGCCCGTATAAGACGGATCCTGGTCGTCTGGATCAAGTTGGTCATCACGATAGTGCAGCACGTATTCTGTCAGGTCACGTCTGGACCACTGCATGGCGAGGACTACCATATTTCCAGGAGCATTACATGGCAGAATGACCTGCTGGCCAAGTGAACATATGATGTTTTTGCAGTCTGAAGGACAAAAGAAACAAGACAGAGGTTTAAGAATAAAAATATACATCAGAAATGCATGTACTAAACAAGAAGCACTCCAAGAGCGCAAACCTCCACCAAGGGAGCTCACTGTCTAGCCAGTATTTACTTTTAAGGGAATACTATCATATTTCTTTCATATATTTAAGTTGTTTTCTGAGTGCAGTTGTTTGCAGTGCAGTAAAAGTTGATTTTCTAAATCGATACATATAATATCCCACAGCCATAGCAGGGAATGAGCAAGAGAAGAAGAGAGGTGTGAGGAATACGAGGGTGAAGGAAGAAATGACTTTATAACCTATTAATACAGTCAGTTATAACTAGTCTTGTTCTCAGTTATAGCAATCTAATGTAACCGAGGATTTAACAGTAGTTTACAAACTTTTTAGCAAAACCTACTTACCCACAGCGTCAACTATTGAAGTAAGCGCCAAAGAAAGCCATATGCAGATTTGAAGACATCCTGAAGAAACAATAAAGACAGAGGGATACATCCTTTAAATCACAAAGTGTTTCCTGGGTAAAGTTATTTGCTAGAAAAGCTGGTTTATTCTGCCTCAAAAGAACTTTCAAACTAACAGTTTTGAAAACTTTCAGACATATGACAACTCTAATACTAAGTCTATCACAATAAATAACTTACTTCGAGAGGTTTTTGCACGATCTTTGTGGTGACAGGATTGAACGGGCTGTGAAAATCATCTTCTTCCTCTTGAGTGGTTATTGGCAGCTGAGGTGTGGAAATGGAGCATGGGCACAAGTGTCAGACTGCAGGAAATAAGAGAAAAAACGGTTTCATGTAAAATAATACAAATATCTGCGGTTTTCAGGAGACAAAACAATGAAAAATCAGAGTGTCTTCCAAATGACTAAAACAGCTGATTTGTCCGTTTCCTATTTTTTTTGGCAGTAGTACAATGTTAAACTCTTTCTTCTTGGCTACCTGCCTGGTTTTTAATTTGAGACTCAGATGTTATATCCGTTAACACTATAGGGAGGGAAGCAGGAAGTTTAAATGATGGACCTTACATTACTCTGTGCTTTATGCCAGCTCATCCCAAACTCATTAAATTTGATAGATCTGGCAAGTACAGTCTGCTGTGATGCCGAGTGAATATCCATAATGCCAAAATCAGCGAGCAACACATCACAAAAGGACCATCAAGAAAACGCTCAGCATCTGTGCAACAGTTCCTAATATAATGACACCGATGAGTCACATCAAGTGATTTAGCAGTGATTACTCCCAGTACAGTCTTGTATACGATACGAGCTCTGTGCAGCAAACTCTCCGGTGCTCTTCAACACAAACACTGCGTCACACAGCGAGCCACCACTGCCACCACAGATATGCGGCGTGTACTTAGCATTTACACAGCACATAATGAGCGCACGTTTTCTTTGTACAATTACGGAAATCGACACCGTTGAATATAAGTTGGCATCTTGGCTGGCTTCAGACGGTCAGGTCAGACGAGCTAACGTGTCACTGTACTACTGTACGGTCATTTGCTGTTACCGGTTACACAAATACTACCCAAATGTAGGAAGCTAAAGCTAGCAGACTCAGCAACTGGTTCATAGAACTTACTCAGAAGTGCATATCCGAGAAGAAAGTCCTTCAATAAATACAGGAAGAAACCCGCCACACAGACCACTTCCAATCCGAATGATGACACCCTGGACTCAGGTTGCTTCACCCCCTTCGGACAGAAAACCATAGGGGCGTGCTGATTGGTCGGTTGAGTACGAGCCCTGTTTTTGCTCGTACCCTCATTGGCTCGTACTCAACTCACGCGGTGTTTCACGAAGTTTCTGTGTTTTTATCCTTAAATTCCAATATCTTTCCTTATGTTGGCAGAAATCACCGGTTTTCCGAGTATATTTATGACTCAGCATTATTGTACGGACCTTGTATTCTACTTATAATCAGTCAAGTCATTTTTAGAAACTGTCATGTTATATTTGTTGCAATTTAAGTCATTTTTAGAAACTGTCATGTTATATTTGTTGCAATTTAAGTCATTTTTAGAAACTGTCATGTTATATTTGTTGCAATTTCTGACTCTTTCTCTGTTAGTGACAGTTTTTACTGGATAAATGCCAAAACCTGTTGCAGCTTGTACCTTTTTAAGGTAATGTACTTTCTGTCTGTTATGAACCAAATAGGGCCAGGCAATGACATGAGTGAGGCACTCGCCGTCACTTACATGAACAAACTCAGGTGCAGTACACACACTGTCTAGTTGGGTGCTTACCTATCAGCTGCAGCACCTGTGTGTCCTACCCCGAGACAAATGATTTCTTCTACTCCACTCCTACCCACTCCTCCCACAACCAACATGTTTTTCAATGTTGTATAGATGCTTTCCTGTATCACTGATGTCTCAGTACTCCTGCCATGATCTGTAGGTTTAAGTTCAGCTTTGCCTAATGGTATCTGTAAATTAAATGACTGTAATTTCACCTAATGTTTTGGTAATATGTACAAATCCTCATTTCCTTCTACACTTACATATGCAGGAACCCCAAAATCCAACATTTACACCCCCATTTCACAATCTTTGCGAACTTTGATATATTTCCTATATAATATCTAATCTATGTGATTTACCAAATCTAAGACCCATCAGTGCTTATAAACTACCAGATGACTTCTGCTGCTTCTTCTATGTGTCCAGAGAATGCATGGCAAACACCCAAGGAGGGACTGTCGGACAACACTGTAAGCCTAGATGTTCACTCTTTATATATGAAACCAGCAATGAATGGAATTTGCATGCATTCACATTCATTTACTCTGTTGGAGCTCCAGCCACTAGAAAGCAGATCAGCGTGTAGGCTAATTATTAGCAATAATATCACTCAATAAAAAGAGAAGTTCACTTTGATCTGTTGACAAACTGCAGCGATTGCCCCAAACCTCTGCACAGTAATTCAAATACGGTGCAATCAGGGAACAATAGAGAATGTGGAGTGATTTGTGGTCCAGAATGTGTTTTACTTTACTCAAGATTGAGACACTTCTTGAAATTTTGTTATGTATATGATTTATATGAGACTTCCAGTTTAATTTATCATCTATAATCACACCAAGAAACTTATGTTCAAGTACTCTTTCAATTTCCACACCATCTACATGAATCTGCACTTGTGCATTTCTAAGGGAATTCCCAAATAAGATAATTTTAGTTTTACTTAGATTTAGCGATAGTTTGTTCCTGTTAAACCATTTTTTAATTTTGCACATTTCTGAAGTAATTGTATCCAGCAGCTCCTTTAGATTCCCCCCAGAACAAAAAATATTTGTGTCATCTGCAAATAATACTAATTTTAATATATCAGATGCCTTACAAATATCATTTATATAAATAATAAATAATTTGATTTAAAAAAAAAAAAAATCTTCTTGGGATCGCACATACTTCTTTTTGTGCCTCTAAAACATCCTTGTTTGTCTTTCCAGAAAAGACATATGATGTCGTAACTGTCGGAGCACCGGCCTCTCACTGTTTCTAAAAATGGCGTTCTGAGGAAGCTCATCCAGAAGTTTGAGGAAGCAAAGAAACAGTAAGTTGAGAGTAAAGTCGGGCGTCACATTAGGGCTGGGCGATATGGCCTAAAATCCATATCGCGGTATAATTTGAAGCACGTGCGGTAACGATATATATCGCGAAATATTCTTTTCTTCTGTATAACATATTTTCCACACTATATGACACACTTAATAAATTTTCTCAAAAATCGAAAGTGTGCCTATGTATGAATTCTGGTTGTGCTTACTGACCTCAAACCGATTTTGGCGTGCAGAAATCTGTTAAGAACTGTTTTAGTACTACTTTGGTAAGCTGCACTGCTTGATGGATTGTCAGAGCATTACGGCTGCCGTAGTGAGGAGCTTCTTAAATGTTGGTTTAGTGTAAGCTCAGCTTTTTAACTAATGTAAGAAGTGTTATAACTGACTCGTTTTTAATACCTAAATCTGGCCTCAGTGCACAAACCTAAATGAATCGGTACATATGAAAGCGCCCAAGTCACGAGCTGAGTTCAAGGACATGGATAAAACAAAAAGGTTCAAATTTGTGCCCAAAAACCCCACAAATCAGTGTCACTGTTTTAAAATCTGCTGCGAGACCGCTCTAAATGTCAGCTTTTTCTTTACGTAAAGACTGGGGTCTGTAACATATCAGCTCGTTTCTTATTTATTAAAGAACATGCCTGACACCAGGCTTTTGAGTCAAACGGCTCCATTAGATCTCTGCAAGTATTTTTAAGTATTTTTAGGTTCTTTCCAGCAGGATTTGTGGCTAGTTCTGGAGCTTGACCCTAAAAGATTTCAGTGTGTCGGTGCTTCTGCTTTCCCTGTTGTCCTTCTGTTCCGTCTTTTTTTCTGTTTCTGTCAAATTTAAAAACAACTGCACTCTGAAATACACACTCTTTGCAAGATGTTGTCTAAACTAGTGGTTGGAAGGCATATTTGTGTTTGGTCTCTGATGGTTTATTTACACTTTTTGCAGGCCACGCCCACGGACTACAGCGCCATGATGAGCAACAAAGCCAAGAAGTCTATTGACTTCCTTCTGATGCAGGACACCGCCCCGACGATAGCCACGGACGTGTCACTGCAGTACCGCCTCGACATCGTCTTCTGCCAAACGGTCACCTACACATATTTTAATTATTGTATGTCTGAGCTGATGCGTTTATCCTGGAGTGACTCAGAGTGAAGGAGAAGGCCAAGAAGAAGTGTAAATATCATAGAAGCAAGGAGTTCAGAGCTCTACGACTTAGTGTCTTTATGGTATTTATGTGTGTAATGGAGACCAGGGGTTCCATTACCCTTACTTGTATTTTTATTAATTGACTGACTGATTTGTATTTAAAAACCGTAATGAAGAAAAACACACACTGGTTGATTGTGATTCTTTATTAGGCTTTTTGGGTTGTTATTTAAGTGACTCGTTAAAGGTGAAGAGACAGGGGGACTGGCCATCCTACCTGTGTCAGGAAAAGAACCTGTGTTAGAGCTGTTCACATTTAATCATTTGTCTGTAACCTAAATTAGTTGTATATGTAAAAAGAGAAGTGTTAACAGTACTCACTTTGTAAAGAGTAAAAGCAGCTCAATCACCTGCTTATGAGCTCCTGGAGAAAACCAATGTGCCAGGCTAGGGGAGTGTGTGTTGGAGTGATTTTGTTAAAAGTTGTCATTATTGTGCTTGGACCTTGTCTTGAACTGTATGTTCAGATATTTTCTGTTCCTCCCCCACATGTAGGATGTTGGGGATGTTACTAGCTATAGTTTTCAACTGCAGGCACAATCTATGTAAGATTCTGGTTTCCTTATTTGGTAAGGAGTGTTCACTTCCTGCCCTTTATGGGCTCACCATGTAAATGGTGGACTGTTAGAGAGGTTAAGCCATATACGAGGTTGAGGGGAGATGACCCTTTTATGACTAGAGATGCGGTTAAAACGTTTGTAAGCAGGAAGTCACGTATACAGACACACATACACTCTCTCTCACTCACACACACACACACACACACACACACACACACACACACACACACACACACACACACACAGTGCCTTAGCTTTTACCACACAACATATGGGGTTTACAATGGGCGGTTGTGTAACTGTTTTCATTCAATAAAAGGCTGGAGTTGGAGTTGTCTGAGTTTGGGTGTAGAGCTTGCAACTCTGAGGATCCGACCAGGCTTCCCCTGCACAAGTAAAAACCAATCGAGCTCTGATTGTCTTACTTTGTTCTGAGTCAGCGAGGGCTGAAACCTAACTGTGGTTAAGGTGTTTTAATAGAGACTCTTGGAGAGCTTGCGCAAGACGCCTTAGCGAATCATCTCGATTTTAAACCTCCGTTAACATCTCACCATGGGATCCAGAGCGTCCAGATTACTCAGAGAAGAGGAAATTGAAGAAATTAAGAAGGAAACTGGCTTTTCCCACAGGAAGATCACTCGCCTGTACAGACGTTTCACCAGCCTGGATAAAGGGGAAAACGGCACCCTCAGTCGAGAAGATTTCCAGAGAATCCCCGAGTTGGCCATCAACCCTCTGGGAGATATAATCATCAACGCATTCTTTCCCTTTGAGAGGACCAGGTAAATTTCCGGGGCTTCATGCGGACCCTGGCTCACTTCAGACCAATCGAAGACAACGAGAAGAACAAGAACCCCTCAGCTACAGAGCCCCTGAACAGCAGGACAAACAAGCTGCTTTTTGCTTTCCGTCTGTATGACCTGGACAGAGATGACAAGATCTCCCGAGATGAGCTCCTGCAGGTCTTGCGGATGATGGTTGGAGTTAACATTTCAGATGAAAAACTCGGCAGCATTGCTGATAGGACCATCCAGGAGGCTGACACAAACGGAGATGGCTACATTTCCTTCAATGAGTTTATCATGGTCTTGGAAAAGGCAAATGTAGTTCAGAACCAATAAAACATTTAGAAAAATGTTTAAAGGAAGAGGTCGATAAACATAAGCCAGGCAAGACAAAAACAAAACTCATGACTGAGTACATGAACTTTTTTCAGCCATGGAAACAGGAAGAACAAAGGCGTGCTGAAAATAGAAAGCAGAAACAGTCTAGACAGCAACTCACATCTCAGGCCAGTAATAAACCACCAGTTCCACAGGTGGCCTGTTCACAACCACCACCATATCAGCCAGAACCCTCAGCCTCAGAGGCACCCACAACCACAAAAAAAACCCCAACGAATCCGTTCCTACCACCACAAGGCCCATACGCCTCAGCCAGACACCAATTGAATTAAATGTCTCGCGACGTCCCCACACACAAAGAGCAAGAAGAAATAGGGACAGATCCTTACAACAGGGACATGGGAGGACACGGTCACAGTTACCCCCAAGAATTTAAAACTGCTCACCCTCTCCACCGCCTCACTGCCAATGAAGAGAGGCAGATGGTTGTTATGACCCCTCTTCCGGAAATCTACAATGATCTCCTTGGTCTTTTTGGTGTTTAAGACCAAGTTATTGTCGTGGCACCATGACTCTAGTTGTTGCACCTCTGTCCTATAGTTTGTCTCATCATTGTTGGATATAAGTCCGAGCACTGTAGTGTCATCTGCAAACTTAACAATGAGATTGGACGCGCAGGAGGAAATACAGTCATGGGTGAAGAGAGTGTATAGCAGAGGGCTCAGAACACACCCCTGAGGGGCACCGGTGTTGACCACAAGGGTGGAAGAGGTGTTCTTACCCACTCTGACACTCTGTCTACGGTTAGTGAGGAAGTCCACAATCCAGTTGCACAGAGAGGAGTTAAGTCCCAGTTGGTGGAGTTTGGGACGTAGTTTGTATGGCCGGATGGTATTAAAAGCCGAGCTGTAGTCTACAAAGAGGAGCTGTGCATAGGTATTCCTGTGTTCCAAGTGCTTCAGTAATGTGTGCAGCACTGTGGCGATCGCATCCTCGGTTGACCGGTTCTCCCTGTATGCAAACTGGTGCGAGTCCAGGGATGGTGGAAAAGCAGCTCTGATGTGTTTAATGACCAGTCTCTCCAGGCATTTGGCGGGAATGGGGGTGAGTGCCACAGGTCTGAAATCGTTCAGACATGTGACATTTGACTGTTTTGGGATGGGAACGATGGTTGCTGCTTTGAAACAGGATGGTACCAGTGAACAGGACAACGAGGTGTTATATATAGAGGTGAAGACGTCCGCCAGGTCTTTTAGCACCCGGCCCAGCACTCCATCCGGCCCGGCCGCCTTCCTGGTGTTAATGCTCCGGAACACACGCCTCAGCTCATGAGTGCTCAGGACCGGAGCAGGGTCGGTTGAGGGGAGAGGGGACAGGACAGGGTCGGTGTTCTCCCTGTCAAAACGGGCATAAAAGAGATTTAGATCCTCAGCCAGAGTAGAACTGTCGGCTGAGGGTGATGGTGTTCTTCTTTTGTAGTCCGTGATAGCCCTGATGCCCTCCCAGACCTGCCTTGGGTTTGTGTTGTTCTCAAACCTGGGTGTTGTTCTCAAACCTGGCCTCGATACGCCTCCTGTGCTGCTGCTTGGCAGTCTTGATGCCTCTTCTCAGGTTGGCCCTGGCAGCACTGTATGCCTCCTGGTCCCCGGATTTGAAAGCGTTGTTCCTTGTTCGAATAAGTTGTTGAACTCCGTGTGTCATCCAGGGTGGATTATTAGGGAACACACGGAATCGTTTCCAAGTTGTTACATTGTCCACACAGAAACAGATGTAGTCCAAGACAGTGGAGGTGTAACTGTCCAATGCGACACGATTGTCAGTGTCCTGCACCTTGAATACATCCCAGTCTGTGCAGTGGAAACAGTCCTGAAGCATCGGAATAGCATCCTGCGGCCATGTTCTCACGGTTTTGGTTGTAATCCCAGTGCTCTTGATCTTTTGTGTGTATATTGGGTGTAGCAGAAGGGAGAGATGGTCTGACCCAGGTGGGGATAAGCCTGGGCTCTGTACGCATTCGCCATGTTGGTGTACACCTGGTCCAACGTTCTATCTCCTCTGGTAACACACTTCACATTACGGTGGAAATTGTGAAGTACAGATTTCAGGTCCGCGTGGTTAAAATCCCCAGCCGCAATAAAGACACTGTCCAGGTGTGCTACCAGGCTGTTATTGATGCTGCTGCTCAATTGTGCTAACGCTAGCTTAGCATTAGCATCTGGTGGAATGTAAACAGCGCAGATGTAAACGGCAGAAAATTCCCGAGGGAGATAGAATGGACGGCACTTTAACACCAACAGTTCTACCTCCGTACTGCACAGTTTTTCCGTTACCGTGACGTTCGTGCACCAAAGGTTGTTAATATAGATGCACAGCCCCCCGCCAGTCTTCTTACCCGAGTCCGCAGACCTGTCGGCTCGATAGGCGGTGCGGCCTGCTAGATCGATAGCCGCATCGGGAATGGCGCTGTCCAGCCAGGTTTCAGTGAAAATCATGCACGAACAGTTATTAAAAGTCCGTCGAGTGGCGATCTGCAGTCGTATTTCATCCAGTTTGTAACGGATTGAACGGGCGTTGGAGAGGAATATGATCGGGAGTGGTGGTTTAAACGGACTAGTCTTTAGCCGTGCCCACAGGCCTCCCCGCTTGCCTCTCTTCTGCCTCCGCTCGCAACGTCTCCTCCTGCGGCTTGCTGTTGCGGGTAGCCCCGGGGGTTGCTTAACGATCTCCGGGGGGGATGAGATACTCGGATGTTAGTTGAAGATCTCCACGGCTTAGTTGTAGTAGATCATCTCTGTTGTATTGAAGTAACCCCAGACTGTGTGAAATAATACACAGTACCACCAAAAGTGCAAAAGTGTAGGAGCTCCGGGCCGCTGCGTCTGCGCGCCGCCATCTTGGTTGCTGCTGAACCTTTGAACCTGGTTGAGCAGTTGGAGCCTCGGTGCTATTTGGTGTTTGATGCTTCGGCTGTTAAAGTGCATCTTATCTTAATTTTTTGGATTCTTTCCTACAGTTTTAATACTTCTTAATGGTTTTCAGATCCTGATAATCCGAGCTGCAAAGCAGAAGGGCATCCAGGTCACATGCGAGGTCGCCCCTCACCACCTCTTCCTATGTGAGGACAATGTGGCGCAGATCGGCGACGGTCGAGCGCAGGTTCGACCCATGCTGGGAACACGCGAGGACATGGAGACACTCTGGGAAAATCTGGACATTATCGACTGCTTTGCTACAGACCACGGTCAGAGAGCATTCATTTTCTGTCACCGATCATGCAGACAGACTTGTCTTCGACCTTCCTGAACTGTACGGTTTTTGTTTTGTTTTGCTAGCTCCTCACTCTGTAGACGAGAAGAACAGTGAGCGTCCTCCTCCTGGTTACCCCGGTCTGGAAACAATGCTGCCTCTGCTGCTCACCGCCGTCAGTGATGGACGTCTGACTCTGGATGATATTACCAGACGTCTTTATGACAATCCACGCAGGATCTTCAACCTGCCCGTTCAGGAAAACACCTACGTGGAGGTAAACAGACAAACACAATTAAAGGGAATTCATTTTAAGGAGACATTATTTTGATGCAGTAATTAGCAGCCTATCTGTACTCTGATGAAATATGTTCCTAATTATTTATCAATTACGTGTCTTTCAGGTGGACCTGGAGCAGGAGTGGGTTATTCCTCAGGCCATGCAGTTCACTAAGTCTAAGTGGACTCCTTTCGAAGGTATGAAGGTGAAAGGTAAAGTCCGCCGCGTGGTCCTGCGAGGAGAGGTGGCCTACATCGACGGCCAGGTCAGCATTCGTGCATTTTGCTTTTGAACAAGAAAACAAAGAGAATAAATGTAGTTGATCTAATAAAGTACGTGTCCTGTCTCCTTCAGGTGCTCGTGCCTCCAGGTTACGGTGAGGATGTGAAGACTTGGCCCACTTCTTCAACCCATCCTATAGAACCTGTCAAAGAAACTCCAATGGTAATAAAAGTGAATGCGGTAATAATGCAGCTGCCTTCCATGCTTTCTGTTGTAAGATAAAGACTCTACAATAATATTACATCACATTGGTGTTTTGGCCACCACCATGATTATTTTTGGAGCCAAAATTGACCAGATTTAAGAAGAGAGTGAAGTTATCTGCCAACACTAACACACTTCTTTAGCAGCCATAGCCATGAAGAACGTGCACACAGCAGCAGATATCGGCTAGTTGATGCTAAGTAAACGTAACTGAAAGAAAACACTAGAATTTCATTCAACAAATTGAATAAAAGAACTTCTTAGATGTAATTAGTTTAAAATGCTGTAAAAGACACAGCAAGCAAAATCGAGAGGTTCAGATCAGTGATTAAAGTTGGTGTTTCTTCCATGCCTGAAATGTCTGGTAGGAGGCAAACAGCAGGTATCAACTTGTTCCTTTTGAAATGTGGAGGAATAGCAGCTCCTCACTTTATTTCTAAGAAAGAGGTCTTAGACGCCACCGTTTGGAGGAAGCTCTTTTCCGGTGCTTATATCCCCGGTCTTCTTTCTTATGAGCGTAGATGACATCTAAAAAGTTCACAGAATTTGGTGAACGTACAGCTAACAGAGTTTAATTACAAACAAAAACATTTAAAGCCTGTACTTAGAACTGTTTTGAGTGTTTCTTGAACTCCTCTATGTGGGGATTACTTCATGTGTTTTGTTTACATTAATTCTGCTCCATCAGACTCCTGAGCGTCAGCGTCCAACTCCACCCCGGGATGGAGTGCGGACTCGAGCTGCGAGCCCACGACGCATTGGTGGAGAAAGCCGCTACCTGCTGCCGCCCCGCATCCACCGTGCCTCTGATCCCGGCCTGCCACCAGGTATTACAGCTCCCAGAATGCTTTGGAACAGCAGTTTTTTGTTTTACCTCGAGGGTTTCTCCCAATGTTTCTACCAGTGTATTATCAGCCTGCCTGGCTGTGGTGGGGCGTGGTCTGCGGTGCCGTGCAGGGAGGGCGGACGTACCTGCACGGCATCCTTAATCACGCCCGCCTAGTTAAAAACACGGGGACTCAGGGGTTTGGGTGTGTAGTGGTGAGATGTAAATAAAGATGGCTCCGAATGATACTCCGTGGTCCCGCCGTGCCTTATTCTCGCCACACTGGCCTTAACAGGGGATTTTTAAAGCCTTCTTTAGGCAAAAGGTATCAATAAGTTGAAAGAGGGGTTAAAAAATGAAGCAGATGTTATCATATCATTTCACATGTTCAGCTGGTATGTCCATTAATCAAGTATGTCAAAACTGTTCATTGCCGTATAAAAACAAGTTTAATTAAAGTTGTTTGATGTTCTCCTGCTGATTCTCAGTGAAACACCTTTGCTGTGTTCCAGTCATTGATACACTGCGACTCTTATCCCCACAGAGATGGTCATGCTCCCACCAGCCGCTGCTGTTGACGGGTACAGCCATCCTCCCCCACTGTCCAGGCTGCTGTCCCCACAGTCTGGGTCAGGACAGGTGCCTCCTGGTCAGGTGTCACACCTGCAGATGTCTCCTCTGCTTCACCCACTGGTGGGACAGCACATCTTGTCTGTCAGACAGTTCAGCAAGGAGCAGGTACGCCGAAGAAGATGAAACACACTCTGGGAATGCTGACAGGTTTAAAACAAGATCTCGGGTCTGAACAAAAGCTTATTTTTGTGTCCTTCGTTTGTTTCAGATCTCACACCTGTTCAATGTTGCTCACACTTTACGTTTGATGGTTCAGAAGGAACGAAGCCTGGAAATACTCAAGGTATCTCCTAAACGTGCCTCATGTTACTGCACTATTCACTAATTTCAGTTATGTGCTGTTACAATGGTGGATGTTCGTATCAAACATGACCAAAGTTATAGAATGATGAGGTACCTTAAAGTAATCCCTCATTCCTCATGCCTTCCTGTTCAGGGTAAAGTAATGGCCTCCATATTCTATGAGGTCAGCACTCGCACCAGCAGTTCCTTCGCAGCGGCCATGCAGCGTTTGGGCGGCTCCGTCGTCCATTCCAGCGAGGCCACTTCCTCCTCGCTGAAGGGAGAATCGCTGGCGGACTCTGTCCAGATCATGAGTGGCTACGCTGACGTCCTCGTGCTGCGTCACCCAACACCTGGAGCTGTAGAGGTGGATTTTAGATGGATACTTTTTTTTATTAAAAGTTTTCTTTACGTAAAAGAAAATAAAGACTAATTGGTCATGAAAGTAACTGCAGCAGCACCCTGTTGTGTGTTTTTTGATGCTTGTTTAGTTTGAAGATGAGTTTTTAATATCTTACGCACGTGACTCCTCCTTCTCAGAGCGCGTCCCGTCAGTGGCGTAAGCCGCTGATCAATGCTGGCGACGGTGTCGGGGAGCATCCCACTCAGGCCCTGTTGGACGTCTTCACCATCAGAGAGGAGCTGGGAACGGTCAACGGCATGACGGTGAGCGACATGATTCCTTTTTAATTTAATCTTCAGCCAGAATAAAACTTTACATGAAAACATGTTAAAACTGTGGCGTCTGTCAGATAACGATGGTTGGAGATCTGAAACATGGCCGAACGGTTCATTCCCTCGCCAAACTGCTGACCCAGTACCGCATCACTCTGCGTTACGTGGCTCCCAAAAACCTCCACATGCCAGCAGAGATCGTCAGCTACGTGGCCTCAAAGGGCATCAAACAGGTGAGGACTAAACATGGTTACACAGCAAAGAGGAGTTTTCACAAATATGTACTAAAAACTGCTAATTTAAAAAAACATGTTTGTTTGCAGGAGGAGTTTGACAGCATCGAGGAGGCTCTGCCTGACACCGACGTCCTCTACATGACGAGGATCCAGAAGGAGAGGTTTGCATCTGAGGAGGAGTACAAAGCCGTAAGTTTCATTTCACCGACTGGTTTTATTTTGTGACACAGATACTTGCATATACTCACAGCGCATCTGTAGTTAGGCCTGGTGCTTCCTGCCTCATGCTGGCCCGGTAATCGTTTTTGATATCGTTCAGTTGGTCTCATGGTGACATTTTCCCTAATCCACTATTCTGGACTGCAAACTCCACTGACTCCATCTGGTGAAGCTGGGGTTTGTCTGCATTTGGAGTTCATCTTTAGTGGAAAGCAGCTGATTTGTTCAGTTATTCGTCACAAAGTTCTTTCCAAATGAAATATTTCTAGAGGCAAAACTATTAAATAGAATTGTCTTAAGAAAACAAGAAGATATGCGAGAAAGAAGGCGTTCCCTCACCCCTCTACAGATGTAAGCGTGTGGGGAAATATGGAAGTGGAACCCTTTAGCTAAGCATTCATAGGTGCAGACAGAACCAATCAGCTCAGGTCTCATGTGACTGGATGATCCCGGAGTATTTTTGATCTTTAACTGTGACTCTGTTGTTTCTCTCAGTGTTTTGGTCAGTTCGTCCTCACTCCTCACATCATGACTGGAGCCAAACAGAAGATGGTGGTGATGCACCCGCTGCCCAGAGTCAATGAAATCAGGTGAGACGCGCTCAGTCAAATGTCTGACAACAATATCAGTTCCAGCTGTGTTGTTTAAATGTTGCTTGAGCCCTTAAATGGGCTGCAGAAATGTAACGTTTTGTGTACAATGTCTAATTTCAGTACGATTTCTTTTAACTAACTTAAATTTGAACTGAATTTTATTTTAACCCACCTTACATTATTTGCTATTGTGTTGATTAAGTGGACTAATGATCTGTTTCTCTTTGTTATTTCTCTCTCAGCGTGGAGGTGGACACAGACCCGAGGGCGGCATATTTCCGTCAGGCAGAGAATGGCATGTACATCCGAATGGCCCTGCTGGCCACCGTACTGGGCCGATAACTCAGTGTGTGTCACAGGCTGGGTCTCTGACCCAGCGCTCTGAGTTCATTTTGTATTTGTCTCATTTTAGATATGTGATTAGTTTGTGTCATTCCTATTTAGCTTTAGTTAAGGAAAGGCAGTTATTAATTATTGTTTCCTTGGTTTCTATGTTTGAGTTCTTGTATCGTTCATCACGTGTTAGGTCTGTTAAGCTTGTGTTGTCATGTCTAGTTTCAGTGTTTCCTGTTTTATTTTGAAGGAGTCGTGTGTTCTTTGTTCATTGTATTTAGTTTCACTTCCCCCGTCCTGTCATTAGGTTCATGTCAGTCAGCTGTTCCTCCATGTGTTCCCACTTCCCCTAATCACCTCCTGTGTATTTAAGTCCTGTGTTTTCAGTGTGTCATTGTCAGATCGTCTGCTTTGTTTGCAAGCCAAGAAGTTGCGTCAAGTCTCCTCGCGGCAAGTCCATGTTCCTGTTGTAGGTTTTTAAGTTAATTTAGCTCACCCAGTTTAGTTTATTGTTAGCCTTGCATTTTGCCTTTTGTTTCCGTCTGCATTTGGGTCCACCCTTCACTCTACACACAATCAGCCCTGCTGATTGTGACAGTGTGCTGCTTCTTTGTCCTACAAACTGTCAGAGAAACAAAAATGTATCTTTTCTGAAATCTATACATTTCTCATTTCCTGCCCCAGAGGGGTGCAAGTAGGTTTAAATACTAGATTTAATAGTGAGTTAAAGTTTATAACATGCTGCTGTAACACAGAACTTTTTTTTTCTCCAGTCACACAAATGTTTACTTGTTTTCTTTCCTGCTGTATTTCAAGATTCCTTTATTTTTACATGTCTTAAAACCATTAACATAATTAACATATAGAACCAGAATCTGTCTTGTTTGAAATGGTTAAGAGATGATCAGTGTTTGTGCATCGATGAGCCAAATCGAGGGGCAAAGGGAAGAAATAGGAAGTGGGTGCTGCTATCGATGTCTCTTTTACATATATATATAATTTGCAGCTGCTGCATCTGATTAATGATGTTTAAAGGGACCAGTGGCGTGTCTAGAAAATTTTTGTTGGGGGGGCCAGGTAGGGGCACAGATTTGGAGAAGGGTGGCAGATTTAATTGGCAGATAATGTTTTAAAAAAAAATTCTACCAACCCTTAACCATAATTCAATAATCCTATAAACCTAATAACCAAATGCACTTTTAACTCTTATTAGAATGAGATTTTAACCACTACGGTGCAAAGTTTTTAGATACTGCGTTGATAAAGTACAAGAGATACAATCAGTGCTTTGTCAGTGTTTACTCAGCATTCAAGGACATCAATATTTGCATAGTATTTTTACTGACATATAGTGCACATATGTTTTGGGCAAAAACATTTTTGAATATTAAAATACGAACATTTGTAACAAACAATTGACAAATTAGCCAATGCCAATGCAAAACTTTATCTGCCTGTTAAAAAAAGAAGATAATCTTCTCACAAACTGGTGTTTGATTTTGAAACAGGAAAAAAGTGGGGAAACAACTGAAAAGACTAACATTTGAATAAAACCTGAAAGCAAGTAAATACTTTCTATGCTGCCTTATGGTAAACTTTGGTAATATTGATAAAGAACAACACTGGCTGATGATGAAATACAGTCAGCTGGCATGGTGACACTGCCAGTATTAACCTGCAGGGCTGGACTGGGACAAAAAAATTGGGCATTTTTACTACAGACCGACCCACCAGGTAGTAAAGCCATAAAGACTTTGACTGAAAACAAACCCTGTTGTGACAGTGATGTACAGTCTTGTTGGTATATGTATGATTTCTATACATTTTACGTCAGATAAAAACTTTGGTTGTAAGATTTAGATAATTATTTAATAAAAACTAGATATTTTAAATGAGAATAAGAAAGAAAAGTATTTCTTTGTGCCCACCTCTCCCTGTTAATGCCCTACCTGGCCCCCTGGCAAAACTTTGCTAGACCCGCCCCTGCACAGTTACCAGCTGTCAGCTACATAAAAAAGGATCCTGGTGTTATTTGTCTCTCAGAAACAGTTCATAACTTCCCTTCAACTCATTCATGTCACCTAAAAGGTAAACCTGTTTCTCCATCACCTGTTCAGCTCTGATGGTTCAGTAAGGACATCTCCTGGTTTCATCTTCATGTTTCCCTCTCACCACATATCTAAACAGACATCATGACCAGCAGCTTTACAGCTGTGGCTCCAGCAAACATCAGCTGATACTAGAAATTAATATTAAATAAATTCTAACAACAGCTGATCAAGCTTAAACGTGCTGCTGTTGTTTAGCGCGACATCTGCTGGTTTCCTCTTTCTGGCGCAAAGTGGGCGATAAATAAACAAGAGAGAAAAGCCGATCAGCTGATCATTGATCAGTTTCATGATTGAAGTAGCAACAGGAGAGGGAGGGGGAGAGAATGAGAGAAGAGGCAGCTGTGCAGCGTAAAGACAGAATAAATCCAGCTTTGTGTCTTTTTCCATTCTAGCTAAAGTCCGGGACAAACTGCGTCTCTTCTCAGCTCAATACGAAACGTGTAATATTTTCTCTGAATGAGGGACCATTCCATTTTTTTAAGGAGCCGTTGGCAACTCTACTAACCTTATGAATAAAATAAAGTTCACTATCAGTAACATCATAGCACCACCCAGCTGTATAAAAACTCCGTCAAACTGGCTAGAACGCAGTATGAGTTATTGCAACTGACAGTAAAAAGTCAGCAACATGAAAATAAACTCCACCTAAACTTGGTTTATATCTGACCCAGATAGACTGCAGGTCATAACTTCTTACCTGAAGTTCAGTTCACCTGACACTCGGACTGGCGGCTGCTTCGGGTCTCTCCTCCTGCCTCCCCTTCCCTCATCCACCTGTTGCCTCTGTGGAAGCCCCGTCATAGCCACCACCAAACAACGGAGTTATTTCTACACATCGACCTGCATCTGGCCAATCCACCACCTCTCATTGTTCATGCCATTACAAAAAAAATAAAAAATAAGTCACTGGGGATATGCCCGGTATGCCCGATGGCCAGTCCAGCTATGTTAACCTGCAACCAAATCTGCAGCTCCATACAGCAATGTTACGACTTAGATTATATCTTATAACTCATAACTCTTATGTTAGCTGCCCTCAGTAGCATACTGTCTGAAATATTCCACAGCTGCAATAATTCTTTAAGTGTTATTTTTTTCCTTGGTATTCTAATTTCACCGAAGTTTACTAAACTCAACAAACTTAATATTACTTACCGGGACATTTATTCTGTCCTCATTTTCTTTCACCGAAAAATTGTTTCCTGCAGTGCCATCTTTCGCGCTTGGCTCTCCTACCTTTGCTAACGTGATGCGCATAGCGCAGAAGCGATGCTGCATTCACTTACACTCGGATATCTGAGCGTCACCGTGAAAACATAATCGGACATTTGATATTTGATTGAATTTTATTGTTTTGCCTTTGGGGTGGCACCTGGGGTGGCCAGTCTGGTTTGGGGGGTGGCCTGTGCCCCCCCAGGCCACCCCGCTGGACACGCCATTGAAAGGACCAATGAGGATGTCAAAGAAGATAAATCCTGAATGCATTTTTACGTTTAGACCAATTTACTGGACCAGCTTCATCAGATGTTTGTTTGGGTTGGCACAGTCCTCTGAAAACCAGCAATGGTGGTTTACGCCTCGAGGTTTTTCAAAAGAAAATTTCTAACAAAATACAGAGAAAAAAATATTTTTACTACACCAAACAATCCGATTGATATTTTGTTTTAAAATGAGCAAAAGCAAAACTAAGTGTCTAATATATTTCTAGGTTACCGGAAAACCTTCATCATTCCAGCTCTACATGAGTATAATGGTACGATACGGCTTACTGCACATGTTTGTCACATGATTTCAGTCTGTTTCAGAGTCGTGACATCCTTGGTTGTATGAAATGGTTGATTCCCTTTCTTCAAATGTGTTGCATTAACTGCAAGTGGAAACGCACAAATATCCTCAGAGCACAGTCTTTGATGGTTTTGGGGTAATCTCTGTAACTATCAGTAATTTCTTACACTGTTGACATAAACTTTTTTTTAAAATCAAAATACAAACGGATGTTTGTAAAGTGTCAAACGACTTCTGTGTCATGTGGAGAAATAAATAATGAAAAAGGATGTTTCTCTTTGTGGTTGATTTCATTTACAGTTTTTTCTGATTGCTTAAGCACATTTATTGTAACTATTGGCTAACTTTGCAAAACTCTTCACACAAATAAGAAAACCTGTCACCCAATAATCAAAACATTGTAGTTCTCTTGCAAAAGCAAACACAGCCAGATTAACTCTTCACACCTTCGTAAAAATGGTGTTTCCGTATCAAACAGTACACACAAGCCATCATCTACTAAGCACACAATGCGCCAACTGCACACTGATGGTATGAATACAAAACACATCTGGCTTTTGCTTTCTCTGTGCACAAGGTAGGCTATGTCAGTTTGAGCTCATACTTCTGTCATAGATCCATAAGCATAGAGGGATCCAAACTTCAAGTACTGGTGTTTATTCAAACACATCAAAACAAACACAAGTGTTTTATTTCCAAGTATAGGATTATTTGCAATCGCCATAATGACTATATGGGTTACTTGGTCTGCAGTGAACATGCTTCCTCTGCCCCAGCATCTGGTCATCTAGCAATTCTGTAAAGTAACAATTTCAGTATTTGTACATCAATGGTATTGTTGTGTTTCTCATTGGCATATGGCAGTGCTACAAATCTTTGTGCGAAGTGACTGTACTAACCGATTCTCATTTCAAGATGTCCTTATGGTACTTGCTACAGTGTAGCGGCTCGTCTTTGGCCAGCTACCCTCAGGGTCATTCCACGGTTGATTACATGGTCCACTATTGTAGCTCTGATGTAATCAGCAATTCTATTTCTTACTCTTCTTACCCTTCCTATCCCCCCTCCTCATCCTCCTCTCCCTCCTCCTCGTCTTCCTCTTGCTCCTCCTTGTCCTTGTCGTCCTCTTCATCCTACTTCTTCACCTCCACGTCTTCTTCCTCGGCCTCCTCTACTTCTCACTCTTTCTGCTCCCTCCATTGTACTCCGCACACACAGCTTACCTGTATTATAGTGCTTAGGCTGATTGCAAAGTGAGCTAATTATCTAAAAAGTTTTGACATGTGAAAGTGTGCCAGACAGTTGGCAAAATAGTGTTAATGATAGCCATACATGTGTATACTTTGCTAGGAGTGCCATTGATCATTTGGAAATTGAGTGTAAAGCAGTGAGTTGTGTTTACAGTTCTGCAAAAAGAGTGCTGTGCAGTGAATTGTAGCTACAGGTTTGCAAAGTGTGTGTTACAAAATTGCAAACTGAGTGCAAAGCAGTGTTTGTGCTCTTAGTTTTGCAAACTCAGTGAGTGGTTTTGCTATAAGTATCAATAGTTTTAGAGATTGTGCTATAAGAATCACAGTTAGGGTTTAAGCATTCAGAAAAAACTGTAATACCCACAAATTATTTCAGAATTTTTAGTAACATAATTTAATGTCTTGTTTGGATCTTGTCGTTGTAGTTACGGGATGATTGGTTGTGAGCTCATCCTGACTCAGTACTGGCAAAGGTCATGTCTAAATTGGCCACTTGATTAAGAACAAGTTTCTCACTATGTAAATTATTTTAATACTTCAAAGCTCATTTAACAGCTCAAGGATCCACAAAGGTTTATATCTTCAGTATTGTAGTTAGACTAATGGAAATTGAAAAAAATGGCCATTGGTTTGTCAATGAGTTTTGCAACTAAACTGATTTCGCTTCAGGATGCATCTAAAATGCATTCAGGCTGGCTGTGTGGTGTCGTGGAAAAGTGGTACGTGCAAAAACCTTTTTTTGTCTGTCTTTGAGGGTGGGGGAAGACGCTTAATGTTTTTGTAAGTATGACTAATACTTACAAAAGTATTAGTATACTTTGACTTCTAAGGTATACACACACACACACACACACACACAAGAACAACAACATAGAAGAAGAAGAGGGGTATAGTTTACTACACGTCATAAAAACACAATCAATTATCTTCCAACTGCATCTTTCTGTTCTGACATTAGAGTCCTTGTTTGTTTACTGAACCGTACTTTGGAGTCATACTGTTGTGATACTGGAGAGGAAAGGGTAAGGTGTGAGAGACTAAACCCTCACACACAAAACTTCAAAAATCATGTGTCATTGTAGATAAACTGATCTACAATGTGTTAGTAAAGAGTGACTTGCACTGCAAATTTGTTAAACCATTGCTTAACGGGCCATTAAGCAATGGTTTAACAAATCTCCTTTAACATTCACAGTGACTAAACCAGCTGTCTTACCAGCTGTTATATTCTTTAAACTTAAAATAAACCCCTGAAATTAGAGTTTGGTGTTTTAAGTCACCTATTAAAAAACACGAGTGAACACTTCTTTCTCTCAGCAGCATTACTGAAGTGACACTTTGATGATGCTTCATATCACAGTCTTTATGATGGAAAAAAACATGCAGATGTCTGCACTGCCACTGTCATGAAAATGTCCAGAGCCAGGGTTCAAGCTTCCTCTTCAGTTATCATTGATCATTACAGTTTTTCTCGATTGCTTAAACACTATAACCAGGCCTCTAAACTAAAATTTCAAAACCGTAACGCTACTGTTCAAAAAGCTCACCCATTTCCCTGAACTATAAACACTATTCCCTGCTTTGACACATGACTCAAATTTGGTGAACTGTTACTGCAAAACTCTACACACAAATCCCTACATTTTACAGTGCTTACACCATGTAGTCATTTAGAAAGCACTAGCATGCAATAATGTTAACTTAAGTCAGCATAGCTTGAGCTCAATTAGCACACAATTAACCAGGTGGAAACACTAGGAGTCAAAATTTAGCACACACCAATCAGAACCTGCGATAGATAGATAAAAGGGCCAAAGTCAGCTCATTCAGGTTTGAAACAATGGATCCAAAGAGATGCAAAGGAAGAGGACGTGGTGGAGAAAGAGGACATGGTGAAAGAGGAGGACGTGGTGGAAGAGGAGGAGGAGGTGGTGAAGGAGGAGGACGTGGTGGAGGAGGTGGAGAACGACGGCGACAAGGAAGGGGAAGAGCAAGGGCAAGAAGACAGTCAGTCTCGGATGAAATTCGAGCCACTTTAGTTGACCATGTCCTTGTCCATGGGATGACTATGAGGGAGGCTGGGCAACGAGTACAACCAAATTTGAGTCGCTTCACTGTTGCCTCCATCATCAGAACCTTCAGGGAGGAAAACAGGTAGGTGTACTTGCAGTAAGACTGCTTTGTACAGTAACGTTTAAGTTACTGAACTTATGTGTCTTGAGTTTCAGTATGTTTCCATTATTTGCCTGTAAAATGAATGTGTGACAGTTACAGTAATGAGTGCTTCTATTTTTGTAGGACACAGAGACGACCACCTGGTGGAGGCAGGTTAAGGCTTTTGTCGGAGGAGCAAGAGAGGGAACTTGTAAACATGGTAATTGCAAATAATGTAATCCGCCTGCAAGAGATTCAAAGGAGAGTGATTGAGGATGATCATCTTTTTCGAGGCATAAATGCCATCAGCCTCTCCACAATTGACCGAAAGAATCAATTCCGGATGAAACAGGCATACCGAGTCCCTTTCAAACGAAACTCTGACAGAGTGAAAAACCAACGTGTGGAATATGTTCAGGTATGAGTTTTGATACTGTATAAAGTATTGTGTACCATCACAGCATGGCAGTTTATGCTGCCATTTCAGCACTCTTGAACTGTGGTTCAGGGTACCGATTGACTCTACTGTGTTATGTGTTTTGCAGAGAATCTTTGAGATTGAAGGACGGCCTGTTCCCCATGAAATAATCTTTGTGGATGAGGCAGGTTTTAACCTGACCAAAAGAAGGAAAAGGGGGAGGAACATAATTGGCCATCGGGCTATTGTAAATGTCCTGGTCAGCGTGGGGGGAATGTCACTATGTGCGCAGCCATCAGCCAACGAGGGGTACTCCACCGCCATGGGGTACTAGGACCCTATAACACTATGCTTCTCCTTGCTTTTCTTGATGGTTTAAGACAACATATGTTCCAGCTGGACTACAGGGAACCAGCACAGCCAGAGCAGCCTCACTACGTTGTTGTGTGGGATAACGTCAGCTTCCATCGCGCTGCTCTGGTTCATGACTGGTTTACCAATAACCCAAGGTTTTCTAATATCTTTCTGCCTGCATACTCTCCCTTTCTAAACCCGATAGAGGAGTTATTTTCGGCATGGCGGTGGAAAGTGTATGGCCGAGAACCTTATGTCCGTGTTCACCTCCTTCAGGCCATGGAAGAGGCCTGCCTAGACATATCAGTAGATGCATGACAGGGGTGGATCAGGCATGCAAGAGGATTTTACCCCGCTGCCTGGCTGGGGCCAATATAGCCTGTGATGTGGATGAGATTCTCTGGCCTGACCCAGACCAAAGACAAGATGCTGAGGTGGGATAATGTTTCTGGTGTGTGTTGTACTGTATAGTACATGAATGACAATGTGCCACTGTACATACATTGGTTGCGTCTTTTGTGTTTATCATGTGACAAGGGTTTTGAAGGGGAGAACCATAAGCAACCTATTTGTTTTGGAACTATTGTTTTGAATTAATTGTACCAGTGTGCAAAACTCTGTTGTAGTGTGTGTGTTTTTGAGGGCTTGTGTTTGATGTCTGAGGGCAAAGTTTGGTTTTTCAGCAGGAGTGAA
Source organism: Maylandia zebra (assembly GCF_041146795.1). Taxonomy (NCBI): domain Eukaryota; kingdom Metazoa; phylum Chordata; class Actinopteri; order Cichliformes; family Cichlidae; genus Maylandia; species Maylandia zebra. The sequence goes on from NW_027490034.1 coordinate 28,643, forward strand.
TAGTTTTGGGTGTAGAGCTTCATTTTGACCTGGAAATAGGATGTTTGGGAAATTGAGTGAGATGTTATGGATTTGTGTTTACTGTTGTGAGGATATGAGGCGTAGTTTCAAGAAATGTGTTTTAGCAATCGAGAAAAACTGTAATATGGAGGCCATAGAGCGTGCGCAGTGGGGACCGCGTGGCCCGGAAGTGCCACTTTTTCAGATGAGCGAACGCGCGTGCATCAGTGTGCATGTGTGCGTCCTCATACGTGCAAAAGGTGCCCTTTCTGGCCGTCACTGGTGGAGGTGTGGGGGGCATACCTCCCACCCCCAAAGGTGCCCCTTATATTCTTCTATTGTTAAAATATGTTATGAATACATAGAATAAAGACATTTTCCATCACAGTGTTATTGCTCATCAAGTCAAGCTGTAAAACCAAGAGGGTATTTAGAAGTTCTTTGAGAAAATTCTTATACGTATCAGAGCTTTTCTATTGGGATAACAGAGACTTACAGAACGTCAGGTGGTTTTCATGCTAGTTGTAATAGTGAGAAGAGATTAGTAGTATAACTTTGTAATAAAAAATAATATTAATAAAGAAATGGTTTACAAATATGAATGTTTATTTATGTGCAGAAATAAAATGGAAAACAGCAGACTTAAAAATTGCTCAAATTAAAATGTAACAAAAACAAAATTGAGAACTGAATGTGGAAGGAACTAAACAAAACTTAAAGAAGAAACCCGAATCACAAGATCCAACAAATGATCAGGGAAAGATAAAGGAGGACAGGACTTTATATACATCGAGGACTAGTTGAGGTTTAGGATAAACACAGATGAAGACAATATGGGCAGATTGAGAAATAACAGAATAAAAAGTAGGACTAATGCGAGACATGAAAGAAAAGTAAACTTCAAAGTAAAACAGGAAATAAAAAACTGAAGCTAAATTAAAGTGAACAGCAAGTGTAAGCAGGGTTTAAATTACATTTAACCTCCACATGTCTTCTGCTGGACAGGAACAACTTTTTGTTGTTAAGTTGCAAATATGTTAATAATGTACAAATGTTAGCAGAAATGTTTTTGTAAAATATAAATGTATAACTATATCTTTAATATCTATACCAGGCTTATGTGGGTACATTTAGATATTCACACTTCAATCAATCAATCAGAACTTTATTTGTCACATGCAAGTTGCCCTCCAGTGATCACATTCTGGAAACACACTGGTCTGATTTCATAAAGAAAATAAAGTTTCTATTTACATTTATTTATATAGTTTTAATGGAGGATATAAAGACGTGCTTCTGGATTTGAAACCAAATGTTTGTTATAATAATGGTATCTATCTAATAGTTTATGATAATTAGCACGTCGCTATCAATCTGTTGCATGCAAACACAAAATTAGTCTTTAACTTAAATGCGAGTCCTTTTTGTTAACTTGAACTATGTGACTGGGAAACTGAGAGTAGAGTAGAGGCTGCTGGGATCAGCAGTGGCTGCAGCAGAAGAGGAATGAGCCTTCACAGTGCTGTAGGTCACTGCATCACCTTCATCATCACCACGAACCTGGAAAAGTGACATAACACTGTGACCCTGAAGTGGATAAGCGGTTCGATGGAAGTAGTGGAAGGGCGCTTAGAGATCACATGCTTCTGTGTTCAATACATTATTTTTACTTTCAAAGAAATTGTGGATCAAATATGATGGATTCTTTGTTTGCCCATGCTCAGCCTCTCCACCAACGTCTATGAAGTTCTGTTTTGCAGTTAACAAGTCGCCCATCAAATGTTTTGTAGTTACTCACATGATTGCTGCAGGAGGACTCAGTTAACTATGCTCACATCAGCATAAAACAATCCATAAAAACTCTGCATGGTGTAATAGCTGATGTATAGCCCTTGACCTTCAGAGAGGGTTGTGCTCTCTGTGAGCTCTCGTTACTGATGTTACTGAGTAAATAAATACATAAATATAAATATAGTAGATAAATAAATAATACACAAAGACAAAACCTTACCTGAACTTTACAGTTTTTTTTAATTGGTTTGGTACTATTTTCACAACTAAAGTGTGCATTTTCAAATCTCTCAGTACAAAACTCACATTTGATCACATTTGTAACACCACTAGTCATTCTTTCAAATCTGATGTCATGAGTTCATTGTATTTGCACATATTTTCATTCCACTTAATCATTGTTGCAGAACATATGATCATTGTGATATATACTGAGAACATTTGCTTTACTCACCCAAACAAAACAGTAAGATCTTTTTTCAACGTAGTACTTTTACCAATCATTTCATTCAGGAGCAAATAATACAAGGTAAGCGTTTCAAATTGTCCTTGGTGATGAATGAGTGTAACTGAACTGTAAAACTTTACACAGCAAGTATTACACTTATGTTCAGGCATAACAAAAAAAATAAAAAATAAAAAAAATAAAAAATATATTCATATATATATATATACACATATACACACACACACACGAAAAAGGGAGAAAAAACAACAAGTCATTTACATAAGCACAATATATTTTTTATTTTATTTTTTATCACTTTTATACAATTAATCAAGCCGGTCATTAACATTGGGCCATAAGTTTTCATCAACATCCCAGTGGATGTCTTCGTTGTTCAGGCACCGTGGGAAAAATCTCCTGGCAAGACGAATCCAGGCTTGACATTGCTCAGCAGTTATATCACCACAAGCTCCACACATGGCTTGAAGAAGGGAGAAATGCTCATGGGGATGGCGATCATACACCTTCCACCACCATGTAGAGAAGAATTTCTCAATTGGGTTGAGGAAAGGGGAATATGGTGTGTTTGAAACCATTCCTGAACCAGCTGTGCATGGTGGAAGCTGACATTGTCCCACACAACAACATAGACGATGTCTTCTCCCTGACAGGCCTGCTCCAGTTCATTTTAAAAAAAAAAATCAGGTGTTCAGTGTTGTATGACCCTAGAACTGGTCTACAGCCTACCACACCATCTTCAGATATAGCTGCACACATGAGATGTTCCCCCCACGTTGTCCAGGGACGTGGATGGTAGCCCAATAAGGTTACGTCCTCTGTGTCTAGTTTTTGCTAGATTGAAAGCGGCCTCATCAACAAAAATATACTTGTGATGATTCACAGCAGCGTCCAGCTCCATCACCCTCTGTTACAGTAATTGCATGCCAGTTTAGTGTTGTACCTGAATATATTCTGAACGCAGTTGTTTCACCTGGACATTGTTCCTCTTAAAAGGAACTTACAAATGACCAGACAACAATCAGTCAAGTTGAAAATCCATGGACATAATGAATGATTCATTGATTAAACATTAAGATCGGTTGAATTAAATGACAGAAAAATGTATTACAGTTTTTTCCGATTGCTTAAGCACATTTTTTGTAACTATTGGCTAATTTTGCAAAACTCTTCACACAAATAAGAAAACCTGTCACCCAATAATCAAACATTGTAGTTCTCTTGCAAAAGCAAACACAGCTAGATTAACTCTTCACACCTTCATAAAAATGGTGTTTCCATATCAAACAGTACACACAAGCCATCATCTACTAAGCACACAATGCGCCAACTGCACACTGATGGTATGAATACAAAACACATCTGGCTTTTGCTTCCTCTGTGCACAAGGTAGGCTATGTCAGTTTGAGCTCATACTTCTGTCATAGATCCATAAGCATAGAGGGATCCAAACTTCAAGTACTGGTGTTTATTCAAACACATCAAAACAAACACAAGTGTTTATTTCCAAGTATAGGATTATTTGCAATCGCCATAATGACTATATGGGTTACTTGGTCTGCAGTGAACATGCTTCCTCTGCCCCCAGCATCTGGTCATCTAGCAATTCTGTAAAGTAACAATTTCAGTATTTTTACATCAATGGTATTGGTGTGTTTCTCATTGGCATATGGCAGTGCTACAAATCTTTGTGCGAAGTGACTGTACTAACCGATTCTCATTTCAAGATGTCCTTATGGTACTTGCTACAGTGTAGCGGCTCGAGTTAGGCTGGACCCGTTGGCCAGCTACCCTCAGGGTCATTCCATAGTTGATTACATGGTCCACTATTGTAGCTCTACAATTCTATTTCTTACTCTTCCTACCCTTCCTCTCCCCCCCCCTCATCTTCCTCTCCCCCCTCCTCGTCTTCCTCTTGCTCCTCCTTGTCCTTGTCGTCCTCTTCATCCTACTTCTTCACCTCCACGTCCTCTTCCTCGGCCTCCTCTACTTCTCACTCTTTCTGCTCCCTCCATTGTACTCCGCACACACAGCTTACCTGTATTATAGTGCTTAGGCTGATTGCAAAGTGAACTAATTATCTAAGAAAGTTTTGACATGTGAAAGTGTGCCAGACAGTTGGCAAATTAGTGTTAATGATAGCCATACATGTGTATACTTTGCTAGGAGTGTGTTGGAAATTTGGTAATTGAGTGTTGTGCAGTGAATTGTGCCTACAGTTTTGCAAAGTGTGTGTTACAAAATTGCAAACTGAGTGCAAAGCAGTTTTTGTGCTTTTAGTTTTGCACACTCAGTGAGTGGTTTTGCTATAAGTCTGAATAGTTTTAGAGATTGTGCTACAGGAATCACAGTTAGGGTTTAAGCATTCAGAAAAAACTGTAAACTGAATGATAAGAGATGCAAATCAAAAATTTTATAGTGACAACATTATGAAAGGCAGTAACTGTGAACGAAACATTTATTTAGATGAAACACTTATTTTGTGTAGTGAAAATGATATTTTCTCATTATGTGTATTGTACTAACACAATTGAAAATATGCTGAAATGTTTGAAAAAGGTGCACTTTTGATGATCTGTTGTGATATAAGTACTAAGAGTTTTGAAAATGTACCAGTTGCTTGTGAAAACTGCGCCAAACCAATTAAAAAAACTGTATTCGTGGTTTTGGTGTAGCGTAGCGTAGGAAACTTCAGGATCTGCCTACGCAGTGAAGACGAGAAGATACATGGACAACAATGATGAGATGATGATGATGATGATGATGATGATGATTATTATTATTGTTGTTGTAGCTTATAATAGAAGGTGATCACATGTGGGGTATGAAATGCTTTTTGTTTCAGTCTTTGTGACAGTGGAACTGAATCAGCCTGTTAGAGAAAATGGCCAGATGTGGATGCCCAGATACTTGTACCTCCTCCACCACATCAACATACTCCACATATTTATTATCTTCCGCTTATCTTTACCAGGGTCACAGAGGAGCTGGAGCCTATCCCAGCTATCATAGGGCGAGAGGAGGGGTACAACCCAGAGAGGTCGCCAGTCTTTCGCAGGGGAAACAGAGACAAACAGAGACAAACAGACAATACAGTTTTTGCCCGTTGCTTGAACACTATAAACCCATGCTTAGACTAAAGTAACACAACGTGAAGCTGTTGTTACCATACCTCAAACACATGTACCCCTACCTTAAACAAAAGCGCTGCTTTGCACCCCAGTACCAATTATGCAACACACCTACTCCCTCATGCAACACACATGGTCCTGCATGCTACACTCTATTTCATACATAAGACACTTCGCTCACAAAATGAAATCTCAGGGTGCCATTCGGAAAACACATGTATCCAAAATACAAAACACATCGGGTAATTGCAATCACTCAAATACACACCTGAAGGCACCTACTTGCAAAACCGAACACCAATTAGCCAACTACAAAAAGCCCTCAGCGTAGCCATTCCAAGAACTTTGCAAGCATGGATGGAGGGAGAGCAAGAGGATATTTACCCCGGTGCCTAGCGGGAGAGGACATTGCTTGCGATGTTGATGAGGTCCTGTGGCCAGACCCCAACAGACGGCGGGATCCATGAGCCCACTTATGCACAATTGTCATGGTTTTTTGTGTTTACAGTATAGTGTTTTTTCTATTGCAGTACTATTGTGTTGTTGTTGTTTTATTTGCTGTACCTGTATTCATGGTACTGCAATGTACAGTATTGAGTAGGTCTATTTGCGTTTATGGTTGTTTGGAAATGTGTCTCCTGTAAATGTGCCTTCTGAATAAACAATGGGAATCAAGGACTGCAGTGTTTTATGTACAGCAGACTAGTGTGTTCCCCCTGATCTGTGAGTGTTTGCATATGGTGCTGGTATGTGTCATTTTGTCAACAGAGTTACATTTTGACAAAGGAATGTTAGGTTTTGACAGCAGAGTTTAGGTTTTGGGAGTAGAGTTTCAATTTGGCACAGATGTGAATGGTATATTTCCCAGTGTTGTGTCATGTGTACTTGTGTGTACAGTTTTGGCACAGCGAGCGGGGTTTTGCAAAATGTGTTCAAGCAGTGGGCAAAAACTGTAATATAAGTAAAATCACATCAAACATTTACTTAAATATTTCAAGTGTGAAAGTAGAATATTGTTTCTCATGTTTACATCAGATGAGAAACATGAAAAACTTTTGTGCTTTTACTTTTTCATTTATTCAGGTGACACAAAAACAACAAAGAATCCAGCCAGAAAAACTGAAATAAGCACAAAATCAGAAACAACCCCAACAATGAAGAGTCCTTCAAAAGCAGGACTGAAGATTAAGCTGGTTGCATAAATATCTGTTTATTTTAAATTTATTTGAGCTTTTGAAATGATATGCAAATGAAAACTCACTTTAACTTTGTATATAAATACTTTTAAATACAAATCATATCACAGAAATTTGCACATTTATTAATAAAATGCTGTTACATTTTTAAAAGAAAGGAATTTACACGGAACAGAAAACTGCAACCAAATAATTTTAATAATCACATTTTTTGTGTTTGACAGATTTTTTGTTTCTTTGAGGTTCATTGTTGTCTCTGTGGGATTAGCAGCGCTTTTAATAACTGCTGCAACAGTCAATATAAGGACAAGACATAAAGGTACATTTAAGATTGAATGATTTTGAATTTTAAAACAAAACTGAAATTGACTTTCTTCTCTCATTTTAGGGAACAAAACTCAGATGGATGAAACCACAGTAAGTACAAATCTCAATAATCCTAAGGTTGTTATTCTGATCTTGTTATTTGATATTGTCATTGACCCATAACTGTGGATGATGATGTAGAAGTGTCTTTGGATAATGGGATTAAATAAACATGAACCAGCTGTCCCTCTCTGAGGGAGTGTTAACAAAAACAAAACTGCCTTCACAGAGACAGTTTTCATCCAGATATAACTGGACTGTGTCTGTTTTCCAGGGACTGAGTTTAAACCCTGCAGAGACTCAGTCTGCTCCTCAAACCAGCTGGGACTCGGTGTGATCACACACTTCACCCAGAGTTTAGACTACTTGTCAAAGTGTGCTCTGTAAATACAAATGTGTGTGACTCACTGTGAGAGCAGACGAGAGATAAGAAAGTTGGACAATGCAAAAATGTGTTTTAGTGCAACTGCAATTTTGTATTTACAGCTCACTTGTTTCAAAATTCCATTTTTTGAATAAATTGTTTGGATGATTGATGTTTGTTTTTTTTAAATAGCCTCATATTTAAATTTGTTTATTGATCTGAAACTTTCACATGTGAAAAACATACAAAAAAAAGGAAATAAGGAAGAAGTCAAAGACTTTTTCACTCCACTGTAAATCAAGTAGTTGTAATCTTGAAGGAAGATTTCATGAATGCTGTTTCAGGGTGAAGAGAGTGTCCGTCATTATCACGAGTTTGAAGCTGGAAATCAAATGGATTATGTTGAAAGTTGTCAGTTTGTCGGCCCCGAAGGAAAAGACTATTTGTGGAGTAAGATGGATAAAGATGGAAATGTGCTAAACAGTGAAAAGAGTGTGTTGGGAAGATGGAACGAGTACTCTGAGGACCTGATGAATGTAAAAAATGAGAGAAAGAGGAGGATGAATGGTCAGTTAAAAGTGTCCAATGTTGGGGAAGTCCTGACGTGAAGGGAGCTTAGGAGCAGTTACAGCAAAGGCAGCATTAATCTGTTTATCAAACATTAGATTAGAGTAAAAAAAAAACACTCCTAGGTTCCTTGCAAAGGTTTTTATTATTATTATTATGAATTCCTAAAGGGCCAAAGTCACAGCGGTCACAGGGACCAAACACAATCACCTCTGTTTTCTGTTCATTTAGGTTAAGGAAGTTAAAAGCCATCCATGCCATCCTCAACATCCTCCAAACAATCTAGCAAACCCTTCAGACGACTCACAGATTCACGTTTCAGTGGCAGGTAAATCTGTGAGTTGTCTGCATAGCAATGGAATGAGATCCCATGTTTTTCAAAAAATTGAACCCATGGGGAGCATATAAATAGAAAAGAGAACTGGACCAAGATTGGACTCCTTGAGGACCCCACAAGAAAGTGAGGCTTCTGAGGACGATGTTTCCCCCAATCTAACAGAAAAACTTTGGTTGGACAGGTAAGATTTAAACCACTCCAAAGCAGTCCCTTTGATTCTGACACAGTGCTCAAGCCGAGCGATAAGAATCCCATCAAATGCAGCACTGAGGTCTAACAGTATTAAAATGGCAAAATCTCCCAAGTCAGAAAAGTTAAAAGGTCATTAAAAACTTTTACAAGAGCAGTTTCAGTGTTGTGGTGCGTTTTTAAAACCAGACTGAAATACTTCACTAATGCCATTTTTATCTAGAAAGGTCTGGAGCTGAAGAAGGACAACTTTCTTTAGGAATGTCTGGACTGACAACCAAACATATCAAGCTTCTGTGTTTGAGCCAGAGACTGCACTTGTGGGTGAACAATACAAACATTTTATATTTCTTATATCAGTAATGTAACTTGCAACAAAACGTTCTGGGAAGCTTAAACTTAGTTTCAGAATAATTAAATCTGAGACTTTGTTTTATTGAAAAGGTTAATAAAGTTTGAAATTGTATCAAAAATAAAACAAATTATTAAATAACACCGGCTACAATATTGGTAACATATGTGTGTTGTTCAACAGAACTTTTTCCCAGGCTTTTGTTTATATGCTCAGTCGAAAACCACTTTAACATAATTTTCAGCATAATTACTATTTTTTGTGACTATTCAGTACTTGAGTATAATTTATTGAATTATTTAGTAATAAATATGAAGTAAAAAGTTTTGATCACAAATGGGATTTTTCCAAAACTAAGCTTGCTTAATAGTTCTGAACTGTTACTGTAAAGTTTATAATAAAGTCATAATAACCTGATATTTAGAATCTCCATATATCATTTCCTTTATGCTTATATGTTGTCAAACAATGGCAGTAAGAAACATAGTGTTAAAATAGCTCTATATAGCATTATCTAATCTTGAGAAGAGGTCAAAGGTCAGTTATGGGGTCTTGCTATATGCTATGAGACAAACATAGCACAGTTGTAAGTATCATAGTTTCTAGGCTCTAAGGCTTTGTCAGTTTAATAGTGAGCTTTACAAGATTGATTTTCGTGCTAAAAGCTGGCACAGAACTAAGTTCGCTTATGACCACTAGAGCTGGAAACAACCTCAAGCAATCCTAAGGCTAATCAGCACGGCTAGCATTGTTAAATGTTGTCATTGCTAACATATAGCTGTTTAACAGCATAGTGAGTAGCGAGAACGCTAAGTTATTGTTAGCTTTTAAAAGAAAAATGTTGGCAACCGTAACCATGGCCTGCGGAGGGTATATAAATGCTGCACAAGGTTCCATTCGTCCCTTTACACTTGCTATTGGACTTGTTTTGACCTGCTCCAACCTCAGCCTGTGGAAAGTTAAGTTTTCGGAAAATATTTACTGAAAGCGGATTTGACTTGCTCGCCACAACAAGTACTTCATCTTTGGATTGTTTGTACTTGTTTTTCATACAGCAAAGCCTGAAGATGGCTCGTCGTGGACTCGACAGCCCCCTGGACTTCGCTGCAGGTACTTTTAACATTTCTTCAGTTATTTTAAGAGCTACTAAATGACTGTAATAATTTAATAAGTTCCAGTGTGAATATCAAGTTTTAATGTTATCAAAATATGCTTATTCCAAGATTTTTCCCCGTAAATTGTTTGTATGCTTTAAATTTTCCGGGAGAGGTGTAGAAATTATTAACGACTGGTGTATGAATTTGAAAAAAAAGGTGTTACTTTGATTTGAAGGCTTCAAATTTGACACTTTTTTAATGATTTGGTTAAAAATAGCTTAACGGACTAAAATTTGTAAAATGCCCCAAAATCAGTCTCTGTGGTAACAGCATCTTCAGCATGTCATGACGTCAGAACACACAGGTGTAAACACACCAGATCCCGGTCCCTTCCTAACATCCTGTTCTTCTTGGATCAAAGGCTTTATTGAAATAAACTATAACTTTTCCCCTGCTACAAAACATGATAATAAAAAATAACAAAAATAAATGAATATAAAAAAGAATATGAAAACAGTAATCATAGTACAGTAGTAATAATGGTATCCTTATGTTATGCCACTACTATATCTTATTATATAGCAGTTAATGATGTGAACTTAGTTGACTTAGCTGTTTTTTGCTTGCATGAACAAGTAGAAGTGTCATTCAGTCTGACATAAATGTAGCCTAAAATGCTTTTCTCTCATCGTCTGCTCAAACTAACAGATGTAGCTCTGTTCCTTTAGCACTTGATGTTTATTACATTCTTAATGTTATTTTAAACTTGTTTCCTCACAGGTCGTCTCGACTACGTGGTTGAGCGTCCTGCAGAAGAAGGCCTTCCAGAGGTCATCAGGATCCTGGATGACTCTGATACCGAGCGTGTCAGTGAAGGTGAGTATGGTGAGTATATCCCTCTCCCATCCTCACCCTCTTCTCCTGAAGCACAGGATCCTGATGACAGTGAAGAGGAAGGTGAGTACCCTCCCTACATACCTGAGGACGTCGAAGAGGTGAGTGAAGACACTGACAATTCCTCTGACTGGAACAACTCAGAAGAGTGGGCCGATTGGCCTAGTGACGACTCGGGGTATGACACCATGGATGAGAGAGCTGATTCCCCTCTCATCCAGGAGCTCCCTCCAGAGCCGTTTTGGCACGATTGGCAACATCCTATTGCTCCAGGTGCTGCCCCGTTCGCCATGCCGCCTTTCGGCCAGGCCAACGCCCCACTCTTCCCGGTTGGTGATCCTTTAGCTTCTCCTGCTTCCTCTGCTCCTCCCTCAGCTGCTTCCTCTCCTGCTCCCTTAGCTGCTTCCTCCCCTGCTCCCTCAGCTCCTTCCTCTCCTGCTCCTTCTTCCGCTACTCTCTCAGCTTCTCCTTCAACCTCAGCTCTCACCTCCTCAGCAAAGAGAAGCGGAGACGACACCTGCACTGATGAGGTAAGTGCAAAGAGGTGCAAGGTAAGTGATGACACGTTTTATGGCCCTTCAACATCCTCGGGTTCTGTTGGTGTCAGACGCTTCTGGGAAAGGCCTTTTAACCTTTCACTTGATGACAGCGACTCTGACTAGATTATGTTAGAACTTGTTTTTAAGCTTTAAATGTTTAAGTTGGCCTTTGCAGTGTTTGTAAATGACTAACATTTTTTTCTCAAGCTCTAGCTCACCATGCAGGACAAAGGTAAGTCCGTACTTAATGTCAACACAAATAAGTAGAAAAGGTTTAAAATGATGTCGTGAACTGACTGTAGTCTCTTGTTTTTACATAAGGTATAGCCTGTGGCTCAGGGATCAGAGGTAAGGTAAAAACACATAACAGAAGAAAAGTAAAGTGAACAACTCTGTGATCTGTGAATTCATGCTTTTCTCTTTGTCTTTTTGTCTTCAGGTGCTTTACACTTGTCCTCTCCCAGCATTCAGCACTTCAGACACTCAACGCCCAGGACGGAGCTAACACAGAGAGACAGCCTTACCCCAACCCGATGAGAAGGATGGATGACCAAATGACAAACTGGAGAGTGGTGCTGTGTTCCAGCTATGTAAGTTATCACCTCACATTGGCTACAAACTGTCTTGAAGACTAAATCCTTCCAATAGCTGGTGTAAATCATCGTCCTACAGTACTGTAGGTTTAAGTTTAGTTATAGTTATTGTGTGTATATGTTGAGTTTAAAATTGCATTTTAACAACATGCTGCAGCTACCAACAATGGAAATGCTGTTTTGTGTTAAAATGACGTCTTTCTCGTGTTATTGCTTTGCAGGGCAGCTGAGAGTGGACAGAGCTGCACAGAGGACCAAAGATCCACTCTCAGCACTTCATACCTGACTGGCCACAGCACCACCCCTCTTCACCCAGGGTGAGGAGGGCCCTGACCCCACCTGCACAGAGGGAGTTGTGAACATGCACTTCTGTGTCGGTGGGTTTAGGAGCCTCCTCACACTCACACGGATGAAGACTGTCACTGGAAGATGTCTCCATTGCATCAGCAGGACGTAAGCATTTGTATAATATTACAGTTTGTGATGTTTTATACATGTTTTTATTGCTTCACTTCAAACTAGGAGATATAAAATAAACCAGTTTTCATAATATTTTCTGTGTATTTAGTTGTTTTCTTAATAAGTTATTTGGAACATCATTGCAACCTGTCAGCTTTTTATTGGGGATTTATAAAGTTGCTGGTGGCTCAAGTGTGTACAGTGGGGTGTTGTTTTTGTCACATGGTAAAAGTGACCTCATAGGGAGCAAAAAGAACAACTGAACAATTTGGGGATTCACAGACTTTGGTAATCATTAAAAGATGAAGAAAAATAGTTTTATGTGATCAGTTTTAAGTAGTGAGCAGCAATTTAATCAAATGCTGGGATGAAATGGGACAAAAGGGTCATGTGACAGCCACATTAGTTCCCTTCCCTCGTTTAACAATGTGTAAGCAGACTGCTTTAACCTGCAATTTACTGCATGTTATTAGGCTGCATGGTACAACCACAGTCTGCTAACCACCTGTGGTGAGCGAAGGTTTTGAGGCATTGTTCGAACTACTGATGAAGCTTTATCAATGCTTGTTAAGTTTCCCAACCACATTTCATCCCGATGGTCCAAGGCTTACATCTTTATGCTCACAAACGTGCTTCTGTAATTAACCAGTAACAAATGTATTACTTTAAGTTACAGTGTGAGGGGCACTGATGAACATAAATTAGATTTAACTTGATTATGTGTTTAGGTCAAGAGACACAGACCTTCATCTGTAAGAGGCTTTTCTTAAATGTCTGATCACGATGTTTGTGTTTGTCTGCAGCATCACTGCAGCAGAGAGGGTATAACACAAGGCCACAGTCACGTGGTATTCTGTCCTGCTATTAAGTGAATAAAATACTGAAACTCTGGCAGTAGACTGGAGCGAGGCAAAGAGTATGTAAAGGGACAATAAGTGGAAATGATGGGAGAAAAAAAAACAAAAAAACAAAACATACATGTCTGAGAAACAAAGGAAGAAGAAAAATAAAAAAAATGGTGGAAAAAAGGATTAGAGCCTAAATTCTAAAGCTGCAGCTTTGCATGCTGGCAGCTCCAAGATCTCACTGACATGTAATCATAGACTGAATAAACATAGGCCAGTGTGATGTCATTGATTTGTAGACTTTAATTTGTAACAAAGGGCAACCTCTGGGTACACACGACACAACACTGGGAAATATACCATTCACATCTGTGCCAAATTGAAACTCTCAAAACCTAAACTCTGCTGTCAAAACCTAACATTCCTTTGTCAAAATGTAACTGTTGACAAAATGACACATACTTGCATCATATGCAAACACTTACAGATCAGGGGGAGCACACTAGTCTACTTTATATAAAACACTGCAGTCTTTCATTGTTTATTCAGAAGGCATATTTTCAGGAGACACATTTTCAAACAACCAAAACAACAAATAGGCCTACTCAGTATTGTACATTGCAGTACCATGAGAATGGGTGAATGACTGAATGTAGTGTAAAGCACTTTGGGGTCCTTAGGGACTGAGTAAAGCGCTATACAAATGCAGGCCATTTACCATGAATTCAGAGAAAGCAAAAAAAACCAAAAAACACCATAATACAGTAATAGAAAAAACACCATACTGTAAACACAAAAAATCATGACAATTGTGCATACGTGGGCTCATGGATCCCGCCGTCTGTTGGCGTCTGGCCACAGGACCTCATCGACATCGCAAGCAATGTCTTCTCTCGCTAGGCACCGGGAAAATATCCTCTTGCATGTCGAAACCATCCATGGATTGCTGTCACCTGAATGTCGCCGCAGGCCTGTTCCATTGCCTGCAGAAGAGGCATGCGGGCATGTGGTTGGCGGTCATATACACGCCATCTCCAAGCCGAAAAAAATTCCCGTATAGGGTTTAAAAATGGTGAGTAAGGGGCAAGTATACCACTTCAAGTTGGTTGTGGTTGGAGAACCAGGCCTGGACCAGAGCAGCCTGATGGAAACAAACCTGGGCTGATCTGGTCTGTTCTGTACAACTATGTTATGGAGAGCATCTAGAAATGTGAGTATATGTTGGCTGTTGTATGGACCTAGTTTTGCATGATGATGCAGAAGCCCTCGAAGGCTTATGGCGGCACACAATGTGACATTTCCCCTGCGCTGCCCTGGGACGTGCACAATTGCCTTTGACCAATGACATTACGACCCCGTCGTCTTGTTTTGCACAGGTCGAATCCAGCTTCATCAATGAAAATGAATTCATGAGGCTGTGCAACTCCATCCATGGCCAAGAGAACATATTACTGTACTACAGTGCTACACATACAGAACCCCATCACACAGGTACCTGTGTAGCTCTCAGAATGGATCCATGTGGTACTGATATGGTACATATTCAGCTGCTACTGGATTTCACCAATACTGTATTGTACATGTAAAGGACAGTTACACTTACCCGTACATATTCAGCTCAAAGTCCTTTGACCCTGTCACTGTTCCTCTCAAATGGGACTCTGTAGAGCTGCTTCATGGTGATGCTGTGTTTTCCCAAGATGCGTCTGATGGTGGTGATGCTCACATGGTTTATGCTGTTGAACACTTGCCTGTCTGCAAGTATTTGCTTTCGTAGCTGGTGGAGACGGATGGCATTGTCTGCCCTCACTAGGTCCACAACGGCAAGTTCCTGCTGTTGTGTGAACAGGCGTTGGCGTCCTCCCCCAGAAGGTCTTCGAGTCAGTCTAGAGAAATACAACCACATATTGTCATCGCTTTGCTTATTTTTCTTACAGTACTTTACTGTATGTACTGTGTCATCCACTGTACTTCAATATAAGTAATCATGCTATGTTTCACAGAAACTACCACTTTGGCTGCAAAAGGAGCCTTAGCACCCTGCAATACCCTGTACACTTGATATGGTAATGGTATATACTGTAGAACAGTGCTATAAAAACCATCTGAGTGGAGTAGAAGGTAGAGAGGTGAAGACAGACCTGTTTTCTAGTCGGAATTTTCTTATTACAGATGCCACTGTGAAGCAGCTTAGATGTGGGTGGACTCTCTGCCCAGCTTCCTTCATAGTCAGGCCATGGTTGATGACATGGTCCACCAAAGTTGCTCTTATATCATCAGAAATATGGGTCCGTGCATGGCCTCTTCGACTTCGACCTCGACCTCCTCCTCCTCCTCCTCCTCCTCCTCCTCCTCCTCATCATCATCATCATCCTCCTCCTCCTCCTCTTGCTCTCCCTCCATCCATGCTTGCAAAGTTCTTGAATTGGCTAAACTGAGGGCTTTTTGTAGTTGGCTAATTGGTGTTCAGTTTTACAAGTAAGTGCCTTCAGGTGTGTATTTGAGTGGTTGCAATTACCCGATGTGTTTTGTATTTTGGGTACATGTGTTTTCCAAATGGCACCCTGAAATTTCATTTTGTGAACAAAGTGTCTTATGTATGAAATAGAGTGTAGCATGCAGGACCATGTGTGTTGCATAAAGGAGTAAGTGTGTTGCATAATTGCAACTAGGGTGCAAAGCAGCGCTTTTGTTTAAGGTAGGGGTACATGTGTTTGAGGTATGGTAACAAAAGCTTCAAGTTGTGTTACTTTAGTCTAAGCATGGGTTTGTAGTGTTCAAGCAACGGGCAAAAACTGTAATATCTCAAAAAGTATGAAAGGTATGACCACCAAAAGATACAGCTGGCATTAGCACAGGGAGCAGAACAGATTCAAGTTTAAATGGTGGAAATCGGCTGAAAACGGAGGGAGTAGTTAACCAGCAAAAGGTCGGAGCAACTAGAATAAGGTAGAATAAAGTTTAAAGAGAAACAGGATCTCAATAGTGTGAATTCACACAATAAACAGAGGAGACAGTTTTCTGGTTGTATGAATCTCAAACATACTGGTTCCAGTCTGAGTACATATACTGGGTAAGTGACCTGGAAACTTACTGGAAGGTGACTCTAACGCATGATAGGTGGAGCAACATGTGAAACCACAGCCCCTAAATGTTTGTTTACACTGTCTTCTTGAAATATCTACTTGTGTGATTGTGTCTTAAAAATGTTCTGTGTCTTTAAAACAGAGAAACCTCTGCTTTTATATGAACTTTTCAGACGACTAAAAAGGACGATAACTAAAAGGTGTTTCTCGTAGTTCTGTCAGTCTGTGATAAATATCTTATAAAAATCATTGATGTGTCACAGCTGTGGCTGTCAAAAATGATCTTAAATAAATACAATGAACTTTGCAAATTCTTCTTTAAGCTGACTGTCCAGAGATAAGCTATCAAACCTGTGATCGATCAATATGCCAGATCTACAAGTTTTTTAACTGAAGGAAAAAAGTGTGTGACTGAGGAAAGTTAGTTTTGCAAAACACCCCAAAAACACATTTTCAAGAAAATGATAAAAGGAATCTTGAGTCTATGTAAACCTGTTTAGAGCAGATGGTTTACTTTATTTTTACAAACATATAAACTTCATAGAAAAAGTAAGGAAACTTATATTTGGACAATCAGTTCTTTGCTGTCGCACTTCTTGGCAAAAAATCTTATGCTACTGGAAAGTGTTGGGTCTGCGCTTCCACAGGCCCCGCTGCTTTAGAGACTTATTCCCGTTAATGAAACAAGACGAACAGCTCAACCGGTTTTTCACATGCTAGCAAGGGAAGGATCTCAGAGCAGCCCCTCTGCCCTCGGTGTCAGACCACTACGAAGAACCATCACGCCACAGCAGCCTTTTATTTCTGTGACACACAGTTTACACAAACACCCATTATAAAAAAAAAACCTGTGGTTATAAAAGATAAGGCACTTTCATGTATACTTTCAGTTATCTCCTAAAAGCAGGAAAAGTTGATTTCAATCAATAAGAGACCCTCTGACTGAACTGTGCTTTATTTTAGGTCCCCTTCAGATATGCGATAACATGCTAAATGAAATATAACTCTCCAAATGATGCTATAATTGACTCTTGCACACAGGATGTAGGGAAGAAAAGTATTTAAACTTCAGTTTCACGTGGTTATTGCTTCAAGAACGTAAAATATGATTTTGTGAGTTTGAAACACATAACATTGTGTGCTAAAATCCTTCAATTCAGAGCCTGGAGACATGCTTACAGCTGAGTTTTACTAAAGACATTGCCCATATTAGGAAAGAGACATGTGTTTGGCTTCACTGATTATGTAATTTTCTGGCCCTCTTTCAATGTGACAAATCAAATACAGTCCACTCCGGAGCTGCAGACATTTCACAACTCAGAAACCACAACCGAAAAAAAATCTGCTTGATTTATTTATGCACTTTGTAAAAGACATGATCCACTTTGTCTGACTTTCATTATCTGTATCATTATTATATTATATGTAAACAAGGAAAGCTTTCCCCTCATAGACATAGAAGTACTCCTGATAATTTTATCACAGCTGTGGTAATGTAAGCCACAGCTGGCCAAACAACATGCTAACATGTGAAAAGGAGAATCCACGTCTTCATACACTGAACAAAAATATAAACGCAACACTTTTGTTTTTGCTCCTATTCCCCATGGGATGGACGTAGAGACCTAAAATTCATTCCAGATACACAATATAACCATCCCTCCCAAACAGTGGTCACAAATCAGTCCAAATGTGTGGTAGTGGGCACATCTGCTATATTGAGATAATCCATCCCACCTCACAGGTGTGCCACATCAGGATGCTGATCTGACATCATGAGTAGTGCACAGGTGTACCTCAGACTGCCCACAACAAAAGGACACCCTCGGGTGGCAGCAGCCCAAGCAGAGAAGCCCAGACCTCTCTCTCTAAATGTCAGCTTTTTCTTTACGTAAAGACTGGGGTCTGTAACATATCAGCTCGTTTCTTATTTATTAAAGAACATGCCTGACACCAGGCTTTTGAGTTAACGGCTCCATTCGATCTCTGCAAGTATTTTTAAGTATCTTTAGGTTCTTTCCAGCAGGATTTGTGGCTAGTTCTGGAGCTTGACCCTAAAAGATTTCAGTGTGTCGGTGCTTCTGCTTTCCCTGTTGTCCTTCTCTTCCGTCTTTATTTCTGTTTCTGTCAAATTTAAAAACAACTGCACTCTGAAATACACACTCTTTGCAAGATGTTGTCTAAACTAGTGGTTGGAAGGCATATTTGTGTTTGGTCTCTGATGGTTTATTTACACTTTTTGCAGGCCACGCCCACGGACTACAGCGCCATGATGAGCAACAAAGCCAAGAAGTCTATTGACTTCCTTCTGATGCAGGACACCGCCCCGACGATAGCCACGGACGTGTCACTGCAGTACCGCCTCGACATCGTCTTCTGCCAAACGGTCACCTACACATATTTTAATTATTGTATGTCTGAGCTGATGCGTTTATCCTGGAGTGACTCAGAGTGAAGGAGAAGGCCAAGAAGAAGTGTAAATATCATAGAAGCAAGGAGTTCAGAGCTCTACGACTTAGTGTCTTTATGGTATTTATGTGTGTAATGGAGACCAGGGGTTCCATTACCCTTACTTGTATTTTTATTAATTGACTGACTGATTTGTATTTAAAAACCGTAATGAAGAAAAACACACACTGGTTGATTGTGATTCTTTATTAGGCTTTTTGGGTTGTTATTTAAGTGACTCGTTAAAGGTGAAGAGACAGGGGGACTGGCCATCCTACCTGTGTCAGGAAAAGAACCTGTGTTAGAGCTGTTCACATTTAATCATTTGTCTGTAACCTAAATTAGTTGTATATGTAAAAAGAGAAGTGTTAACAGTACTCACTTTGTAAAGAGTAAAAGCAGCTCAATCACCTGCTTATGAGCTCCTGGAGAAAACCAATGTGCCAGGCTAGGGGAGTGTGTGTTGGAGTGATTTTGTTAAAAGTTGTCATTATTGTGCTTGGACCTTGTCTTGAACTGTATGTTCAGATATTTTCTGTTCCTCCCCCACATGTAGGATGTTGGGGATGTTACTAGCTATAGTTTTCAACTGCAGGCACAATCTATGTAAGATTCTGGTTTCCTTATTTGGTAAGGAGTGTTCACTTCCTGCCCTTTATGGGCTCACCATGTAAATGGTGGACTGTTAGAGAGGTTAAGCCATATACGAGGTTGAGGGGAGATGACCCTTTTATGACTAGAGATGCGGTTAAAACGTTTGTAAGCAGGAAGTCACGTATACAGACACACATACACTCTCTCTCACTCTCACACACACACACGCACACACACACACACACACACACACACACACACAGTGCCTTAGCTTTTACCACACAACATATGGGGTTTACAATGGGCGGTTGTGTAACTGTTTTCATTCAATAAAAGGCTGCGAGTGGAGGCTGGAGTTGGAGTTGTCTGAGTTTGGGTGTAGAGCTTGCAACTCTGAGAATCCGACCAGGCTTCCCCTGCACAAGTAAAAACCAATCGAACTCTGATTGTCTTACTTTGTTCTGAGTCAGCGAGGGCTGAAACCTAACTGTGGTTAAGGTGTTTTAATGCAGCGGTCCCCAACCGCCGGGCCACGGACCGTCGTTTGGTCGAGAGATGAGGCTCGGGTGTGAAATGTATGGTTTTCAGAGTTTTTATCGTTTTTTTATCGTTATTTTGTTATCGTTTTTATCGTTAACTCTGTTTTCCTGGGTCTTTCACGTGTGTTATGAATAAATCTTCTTTTTTTCCGGTACCGGTACTAGTTTTATTTTGTTGTATTTATCTGTGACACCTTAAAGGCCGGTCCGTGAAAATATTGTCGGGCATAAACCGGTCCGTGGCGCAAAAAAGGTTGGGGACCGCTGTTTTAATGTATATAGAAGAGACTGAAGTTTATATGTTATGGAGTTATTTATAGGACTTGTTACAAATCTTCATATGTCTATGATGTGTTGGTTATATTGTAGTGGTTTTCTTATGGGGAGGGTTTTGTTTCCCTTTGGTTTGCTGACCCCCAGACTTGGTCTATTCCAGATGCTCACCTGAATCAGGTAGAGTATAACAGGAAGCCATTTGCTTTTCAGAAGGGTTGGATTCTTTGCTGTATCACCATGTGTTCTCATTAATAAAGTACATTTTACTCCAGTCTCGTGCTATTTTAGTGGAAGTGACCCATGACCGTCGGCCAAAACTGACAATATGACTATTAAAAGTCTGAGTAATACTGTAATTTTCTGCTGCTCATTCCTGTGCAATATCCCATCTGACCTCCCGTCATATTTCTTTTCAAGATTTTCTTATTTAATCACTAGTGTACATATATTTATAGATACATATATATATATATTTAGTCATCTTTTTTCTTTTACCACGTCTTTCAAATATTTTGCTCTTTACTATTTTTCTATTTTTTATTTTATTTTATTATATTTTATTATATTTTCTTCTACTGTACCATGCTGCTGAGTGACTGCTGCTCGTCAAACACATTTCATTGCAATGTTGACCCTGTGCTAACTTGCATATGACAAATAAAACTGAAAACTGATAAAACTGAAAACAGTAAAGGCAAAGGGAACACATCAAGTAAGGATTTCACACTCCCACTCACAACGGCACTTTCAAAGCATAAAGCCAAATGCTTCAAAATTTCATTTTGAAGCATTTTAAAAATGAATGTGTTTGAGTTTCATTGCTCCAAAGCAATGTTTTCATATAAGCAAGATAACAACCAGTTTGCAACCATGTAAGTACAGTCCTCTATTGTGAACAGACGTGTTGGCAATCTGTCTGCGTTTATAAATTAGACAACAGTTATTTGCAGATCTTCATCAATCTGCCTGAGAGTGATTGCAGTCGGTCTGAGTTGGACTGCAACTGTTTTGAGTCAGGTTGCCTCCAAGGAGGCAGTTTATTATTTTCCTTTCCTAGTTGGACAGATGGCTGTTGTTTTGTTTTTACTGTAGTGTGCTGGGCCATTAATGGCTCAGGGGCTGCAGCGTATCCGCGCCAACACCTAAGGCCAACGTGGAATCACCGGTCAGACTAACATAAAGAAAGAATCTGTTAAATTACACATTTGTATTCATTAAGTCACAGACAATGAAAACAAGCAGAAATCAAGATGTAATATTTTTATAATTTTATTGATGTTAAATTAAAGTCCCAGCTTAGTTATGTTATCAGTGCAAGTCACTTCAATCTGTATAGCACCAAAGGAAACAATGGTGTTTTCAAGGTGCTTCACACTGTAAGGTAACAACTTACAGTATTAAAAAGAAAACCCCAAAAGAACAAACCCCTCTGAGCAAGCACGAGGCGACAGTGGGAAGGAAAAACTCCCTTTTAAGAGGAAGAAACCTTCGACAGAACCAGGCTCAGGGCGGGGTGGCCATCTGCCGCGACCATTCCTGGGGATTTCAAAAATGACTTGATCTGATCTAAATGTAAAACTAGCTCATTTAAAGTGTCCAGTGAGTTTTAGAAAATATTTTGCTGTTGATATCACGATGTCACTATAAAGTGGAAACTTTGTTTCTTCCCTTACACCTCCCAAAAAATGCACGCACCGATGAGAAGCACTTAGATATGCAACTTGGTTCTGGGAATATCTTTCTTTTGAAAGTTTTAACAATATCTTCATCAAGATCTTGGAAGTTTAATTGCAAGATTGTCACCATAACCGCTGCATGCTTCCATCTTTTACAGAGGGATTTGTAAACCCTCTCGCTGAGTTTCTTGAACTTCTCTGGTGGGATTTTGTCGTATCTGGCCCTGATTTCAGTCCAGATTTTCATGGTAAGCCGGTTGGAGATAGCTTCAGCACTTTCAATGCTGAAGACTGTGCCTGATTTTTTTGAAACCTGGGAAATCAGTCCTTCCACAAAGATTTCCACTGAAAGTCTGCATCTTTCTTTCTTTTCATATGATTCCAGTCTATCAGTAACTGTTACTGCCAACAGGTGTTCTTGGAATACTGAAGTAGTTATGATATTAAATATTGGTTGTTCCATTAAATTCATTGAATCCTCCTCCCCACTCCTCCCCATTTCCAATGATATTAGTGACAATTTATGTAATTTGTCACAAATATCAGTGAAAATCGCATTAGCAATGCAGTCAAAATAATTCTGCACTTTTCGGTCTAAATGCAAATCCATCCCCTTGAATTTGTCCAAGAGTAGATCCAACAAACGTTTTTGGTGAGAATGAGGGCACTTTAAAAGTTTACCAAGCTTTGAAAGCACAGCCTGAATTAATGTCTCTAACCATCTTTCAAAGTCTAAGGTTTTTTCAGGTGGCTCACAGTCTACAGAAGATCTGTGATGCTGTATCTTTTTATATGACTCCGTTTGACTTACGTTTGTTAACGGTGGGATGCTGGCTTCATGTTCAACACAGGATTTCTGCTGCTGGGGATCTGGAATTGGATTGTTTTCTGCTTTTGCAGCACTGTGTTGGTCAGCATTTTGACAGCTTTCTTCTGTGTTAGCTGTTTCTTGGCTGTTAGCATCTATATTCTGTGCTGTATCAAACTCCTGCTCAGCAGAATCGTCCAAAAATTTCACACGTGACAAAACCGTTTTGCCAGTAGTGGTGTGGACAGAACAGTTTTCATGTACAGGGGAGTTCTGGGAAGACCTCAGTGGTGATACTGCTACTGACTGTGCACACAGGTCCATTACGTCCTCTACAAAACCTACAAGCCGCTTAGCAGTGAAGCAATCCGGATAGCCTGAGATAAGCGCTTCCAACTGCTTGATCGAAAAACTACTGAACAAGTTATCCAAGAGGGATACCAAAGCATGTACTGTAGAATTATCCCCATTGGTCTGAACTGTTTCATCATTTGTCATTGTGTTACAGTTCGAGCTTGCCATTTCACTTTTTTGTTTTTTATGTCTAAAATGTTGTTTTGTGTTAAACTCCGTGTTTGAACGTTTAAAGCGCTGCTGTCCCGCTGTGTGAATGCGTTTCAACTGAACAGCCAGGTCTATATATAAGGTCG